>NC_062232.1:1838195-1935695 GCF_902686445.1 Sciurus carolinensis
GCTCCTGTTAATGGGCTCGGTTCTGCCTTCTGATTAGCAGTAACGTAAGATTTCCTGAAAAATTATCAACAGAAAGAAATCATGTATTTTTTTAAGCCTCTCCCTTTGCCATGGGGAGGGGAGTCGAATGATCATTTCAATAAGTTGCCGATTTTTGCAACTTTTGGGCAAGATTAAATATGATAGGTAAGAAAATCAATGTATCACATAACATTAAATCTTAGGTGAATTGAAGAAGAAGGGGAAAGAAAAAGGATATTTTTTGCAATGCCAGGAAGTCCCGATCTGATTTTCCCTTAAAAGAAAAAAGGCTTAACAATTTCTTTTTTCTAAGTTTAGAAACCATTCAAAATTCATGAGTTTGCTGTTTTGATCATAATTTAAATCTCTTCCAGATTTCTATCCCTAGCAAAAAAAAAAAAAAAAAAAAAAGAAATCTGGCATTTTGCTTTTAGGGAGGAAAGATCAAAATAGTATATTAAATGGTCTCAGAAGAGTTCTTGTACATATAAAAAAATATTGAGTGAGTTAATAGAAAATAAATCAGAACCAGACAGACTCTCCCTTAGCTTATATAAGCTTCTCAATTCTAGGAATACAAGGGATAAAAGCTTAAAGATCAATGGAAAAAATATCCATCAACCAGAGGGAAATGTTTAAAAAAAAACCTCAGCATCGAGATTTGCTCTTCCTAACAAAAGTCAAAACGTGATATTCAGACAAACAAGGTGATAACTTTTTATTTTATTTTATTTATTGTTTTTTTTTTTTTTTTTTTTTTTTTTTTTTGCACCAGAGTCGATGTTGACTATGTCGATTTTTGGTGCTTGGTTGGGGAATCCAACGAGGGAGACGGAGACAGCGGATCAACCACCATGAGCTCGTCAGAAAACACAATTTACTACATCAAAAGACAAGGGATCCAAAGAGGAAATCCTGTCCCAAACAGATAAATCCCGTTTATGATTTGTAACCGCCCCTGTTCCATGGGAATTCCCAACACACACACAGAAGGTGACCTCTGCCCGGCTCCACAAGGGACCATTTTAAATGAGGAGATACATCTGCTAAAACGAGGAACCCCTGACCTTTAGACTCACATCACATTCAGCACCACAGAATGGATGGGTTGCTTCTCTCTTCCATGTTGGGATGAAGTATAAAAACAGAACTGGAAGTTTTCAGATTTTCATGGAATGATCTCTGAGCGAAGGACCATTATCCGTTATCTACAGCTGCGTAGCAAATATCCCCCAAAAGTAGGAGTTTTGAACAAGCGTTGGAGCTCAGAGACCAAAAGCCCTCCAATATGGCGCCACTTGTGATACCCATCAATCTGATTTAAAGGAGACGGAAAGGTCTGAAAAGCAGACTCAAAATCAAGTTTCTTCTAACTTTGTCTTTGTTCACTGGAGCACGGAGGAGCTCTCTCTGGGATTTCCCCCACCTGCATTAACACCAGAGCATACAAGGAAACTCAGTCACCTTCCATCCCAACCCTGAAATCGCATCATCTGTCTCAGAAAAGGATACAGGGGAATATGAGGGCAGTGGACGGACTTCTAGTCTAAAAGGGCGTCTGCCCCTTGGGATTGTTTGAATTCCATAGAGAACCATTTCTGTCTCCAGAAATTTGTTCCCCTGATGATCATGGAGGGCTGCTCAAAAATGTCCGCATTTCCTTCTCTCCCCCTGGCCTACAGGAAGGCAGCACGTGAGCTACGGAATCCCATGGCGCTGCTGAGTAATTGTATTATGCAACGGTCTCTGTGCATGCAATAAATCTGCGTGTCTTTTGTGCAGTTGATCTGCATGCGTTCGTTCATTTTAAGTAACAGCTACAGGCTGAAAAAAATGGTTTGCTCAACGTGCCCCCAAAATGCTCTAATTTGGGGGTTTCGTTCTCTGAACTCGGAGAAAGGAAGTTTCCCGTTGCGTCCACACGAGTGTTATGCTGGATGCTCGTGATGGTGGGGATCAGCCGTTCAGGCTGGGCTCGGCTGGGTGGTCTTGTCTAGGGTTTCTCCTATGGTGGAAATGCCATGATAGCTTGGATCATCACTTGGGACCTCCAACATGGGACACCACCCATGTGACAGCCCGTCAGTGATGGTTGGCGACTGGACGGGGCTTCTTCTTCATGGTTGTACATCTCAAAGAAACCACCTTGGCTTTTGCACGTGGTGAGCTCAGGATTCTGGGCTGACTGATAGGAACCCCCACCAGATACCTCCATCAACACACACGAGACCCTCTAGTCTCATCTCACATCCAGTTGATGGGGGCTGCATCAATGACTCAAGGAAAGACCTTCAGAAGAACTACCCAACTGGTCCCAGTCCAAGGGCTCTCACAGATACACCCAGAAATAATGGGCATCTCGTTGTCCAGCCAGGTTGACACAGAATCCTAAACACTAGGTTCTTATAGGAAGAGACACCAGAGAGTTCTTCCTCTCTTTCTCTTACTCCCCTTCTCTTCCTCCCTCGCTCCATGTGCATGGCCAAAGACAAATCCATGGAACCATGACAGTAGCACACAAGTCATCATCTTTGAGTGGAAAAGCAGCTCTTGCAAGGAAGCAAATCTGCCACACCTTGATCTTGGAGTTCCAGCCTCCAAAACTGTGAGAAAATAAATGTTTGTGGTTTAAAGAACTCGGATTTTATTTTGACCCACAATTTCAGAGATATGGTCCAGGGTTGGTTGTGGATCTGAGCTGAGTGAAAACATCATGGCGGAAGAACATGGTGGAGCAAGTTGATGATGTCGTGGATGCCAGGGAACAGAGAGAGAAGAAGCCAGGGACAAGACATAGTCCTGAAGGACATGTCCCTAAGGACCCACTACCTCCAACTAGGTCCCCCTTCTACAGTGTCCACCACCTCCTAGGAGTCCATTCAGCTATAAGTCCACCAATGGATTAATCCTTTGATGAGTTTCGAGTGCTCACGTGCCAATCAATTTCTAAAAATCCTACTTGTAGACATCATTGCACTGGGAACCAAACCTTCAACATGGGTGCCTTTGAGGAACATTCCAGATCCATATCAATTACCAAATAGTTGCATGAACAATTCTGTATTATCATGATATATAATAACGACCTAATCATACCATATCATTTGATTTTACATAATAACATAAAGTTTTATTTTAATGTCATAACACAAGGAACATGATATTAACTGAAATAAGGAGCACAGCAAACTTGACCAAATTACCCCCAAGGTGTCCAAGTTTTGTGAGTTTCTGAAGGTAGTCATAACAAACCACCCCAAGCTTCATGGCTTACAACTTGTTCTCCTGTCGTTCTGTCCATCAAACATCTAGGTCTTCAATGAGCTAAAAGCAAGGTTTGACAAGGTTAGAGGACCCAGGAGAGAATCCATTCCTTTCCCTTTTCCAGCCTCTCGAAGCTTCCTGTGTTCTGTGGCTCAGGACTTCTTTCCTCCATCCAAGCACCCGCCATGGACTGCGTCCGTCTCATTGGCAACAAGTCTGACTTCTTCTTCTGCTTCTCTCTTCTCCTTTGACAGACTCTTGTGATAACATTGAGTTCATAAGGATGATCCAAGAAAATCTCCCTATTTTAAGATCAGTTGATTGGTAACCTGAACACTACCTACAAATTTAATTCCGCTTTGCCATGAACTTACTCTGCAGCCAGGACACCCTATATGCAGGTGGCCTCTCCTTGGATACAACCAGTCACAGGTAAAAAATACTCGAAAAACAACTTGTCTATGTTGTGTATATACATCCATTTATTCCTATGATTTTTACCTAGACAGTATCACATACTAACCATGAACATAGTATGTGCATTGCTTTGGGAATTACAAGTCATCTACAGAAGATTTAAAGAATTCGGGGAAATGTGCATGGGTTATGTTTTAGTCAACGTTTTCATCACTGGGACCAAAACACCTGGTAAGAACAACATTGAAGAGGAAAAGTTTATCTGGGACTCACAGTTTCATGGTGGGTCGACTCCATGGTTCTGGCCCAAGGTGAGGCAGAACAAAATGGCAGAAGGGCCTGGAGGAGGAGAGCAGCTCAGGACGTGGCACCAGGAAGCAGAGAGAGCTCTGCTCACCAGGGACCAGATATAAACCCCATGGAGTCTGGGACAGGATATAGTCCCAAGGAACCAGGGACAGGATATAGTCCCCAAGGAACCAGGGACAGGATATAGTCCCCAAGGGATGTCCCCAGTGACTACCTCCTCCAGCCACACCCCACCTGCCTTGAGTTACCACCTGGTTTATGTCAACTCATGGTTTCAGAGTTCCAGTCCATGGTGGGCGACTCCATAGCTCTTGCCAAAGGTGAGGCAGAACAAAATGGCAGAAGGGCCTGGAGGAGGAGAGCAGCTCAGGACGTGGCACCAGGAAGCAGAGAGAGCTCTGCTCACCAGGGACCAGATATAAACCCCATGGAGTCTGGGACAGGATATAGTCCCCAAGGAGCCAGGGACAGGATATAGTCCCCAAGGAGCCAGGGACAGGATATAGTCCCCAAGGAGCCAGGGACAGGATATAGTCCCCAGGGAGCCAGGGACAGGATATAGTCCCCAAGGAGCCAGGGACAGGATATAGTCCCCAAGGAGCCAGGGACAGGATATCGTCCCCACTGAACCAGGGACAGGATATAGTTCCCAAGGAGTCAGGGACAGGATATAGTGCCCAAGGCATGTCCCCAGTGACCCAGCTCAAGAAAGGCTGACCACATGTGAGAGTCTACATTTAAAGACATGTTTCAGTAAATTTTCAATCCTGATATGCAGCATGCCAGAAAAGACAGAGAAATCCCAAGAATAAACCAAATGCAAATGCCAGAGGGCTCTTGAAAGAGGAACCCAAAGGAACATCCTTCGTTTTGTTCATATCGTAGTCGGCTTTTAAAAGTAGATTAGTCAGAGGACGTCAAAGAAGAGGCTCATGTGGCGGAGGGAGGGTCATCAGGGCTCCGTTTAGAAGCCGCTGCACACAGAACTTCCTCCCTGCACTCAGGCGTGTGTGGGGTTGGGTATGGTTAAGGAATGAGGTCATCCCTTAATATAGCTGAACCCACATCGCTGGCTATAAATCGGCTCCCCATGAGCTTCAGACGTTTGAACATTAATTTCCGCAGTGGTAGCAGATTTTAAAAATGGAAGCTCATGCTGCCTATACATCTGGGCACCGGGTGTGCAGCGTGACCCTTCTTAAACACGGGTTATGTCATAAGTGGCTTCAGCTGCTTTTTCAACAGCTTC
Organism: Sciurus carolinensis; assembly: GCF_902686445.1. Taxonomy (NCBI): domain Eukaryota; kingdom Metazoa; phylum Chordata; class Mammalia; order Rodentia; family Sciuridae; genus Sciurus; species Sciurus carolinensis. Next base: position 1,843,456 of record NC_062232.1, read on the forward strand.
TCTGGTGGTTCCATAACATGTGTTCACGTGGAGTTCAGGGTATACTGGGGAAAAGGCAGAGATGAGTACGTAATGATTTTTTTTGACCTCCTGATGGTACAAAATGGTACCCACGCAATGACTCTGTTTCCACTTCCAGGAGAGTATCCAATAAATTAGTCAGAGTGGACGTTTTATGATCAAATGGACCTCCTATTAGGAAGTTTGGCCCAGCAAGAGGCAAATGTAAGTTTCCTGATCACAGCGAGGGCACTCCAAGCGAAGATGCCCAACAGGAGGGTCGTACTCAATACATATTCCAGCTGTGATATTGGCCACTTGGGATGGTTTCATTGGGAGGTAACTCAAACTATCTCGAGGAGCCTTGGTACTGAGAGCTAGCAAGCAGTACCCGGGCGTGAAGGATGCATGTCCCCCACCATGGGAAGCGAGTCAGGAGAAATCTCTGTGGGGGAAGACCCACCGATGCCCAGAGTTAAAGAGAGGATATTCATAACACCAGAAGCAGAGGGGTCAACTGCATGGGGACACCCGTGTTGTAAAGGTACTCGGACAAACAGGCCACTGAGCTGGGTGCTCTTAGGGTTTGGATCTGAGGTGTCCCCCTTGAAGGTCCTGTGTCAATGCGGGAGTGTTTGGAGGTGAGACGGTTGGATTGTGAGACCTGTTAGCCAATCAGTCCATCCTAGTTTGAATGGGCCAACTGGGTGGTGGTGACTGTAGGCAGGTGGGGTGTGGCTGGAGGAGCTGCGTCACTGGGCACCTGCCTTTGGGGTTTATATCTGGTCCCTGGTGAGCAGAGCTCTCTGCTTCCTGGCGCCACGTCCTGAGCTGCTCTCCTCCTCCAGGCCCTTCCGCCATTTTGTTCTGCCTCACCTTGGGCCAGAGCCATGGAGTCGGCCCACCATGGACTCAACCTCTGACATCATGAGCCCCAATTCAACTTTTCCTCCTGTAAGTTTAGAGGTGAAATGATTGAGTTGAGTAGATTAGAGTGGATTAATCCACTTGAATGGACTCACTGGGTGGTGATTGTAGGCAGGTGGGGCGTGGTTGGAAGAGCTGGGTCACTGGGGACATCCCTTGGGGACTATATCCTGTCCCTGGCTCCATGGGGACTATATCCTGTCCCTGGCTCCATGGGGACTATATCCTGTCCCTGGCTCCTTGGGGACTATATCCTGTCCCTGGCTCCTTGGGGACTATATCCTGTCCCTGGCTCCTTGGGGACTATATCCTGTCCCTGGCTCCTTGGGGAGTATATCCTGTCCCTGGCTCCTTGGGGACTATATCCTGTCCCTGGCTCCTTGGGGACTATATCCTGTCCCTGGATCCTTGGGGAGTATATCCTGTCCCTGGCTCCTTGGGGACTATATCCTGTCCCTGGCTCCTTGGGGACTATATCCTGTCCCTGACTCCTTGGGGACTATATCCTGTCCCTGGCTCCTTGGGGACTATATCCTGTCCCTGGCTCCTTGGGGAGTATATCCTGTCCCTGGCTCCTTGGGGACTATATCCTGTCCCTGGCTCCTTGGGGACTATATCCTGTCCCTGGTGAGCAGAGCTCTCTCTACTTCCTGGTGCCACGTCCTGAACTGCTTTCCTCCCTCATTCCCTTCCACCATTTTGTTCTGCCTCACCTTGGGCCAGAGCCATGGAGTCGGCCCACCATGGACTGAGCCTCTGAAACCATGAGCCCCAGATAAACTTTTCCTCCTTTCAGTTATTCTTGTTGGGTGTTTTGGTCACCACGATGATAAAACTAGCTACGACCACTGTTATGGAGGCTGAGGTACTGGAATCACAAGTCATAAGGGGCCCATTTTGAGCCCTTTGCATGGAAACTAAGAATTGTATTCTGGATGTTGTTGAAAACGGTGAGGCATTGAAGAGTATCGACCAACAACTTAATGTGACCTGGTGAGTGTTGCATGTTTCAGAGTTTCTCATTGCTAACATATATAAAATATTGGCTGTACACTAGATGCTAAGACTTTTGTGTCCTTTAAATCTGCTTTGTGTTTTGACATTTCTTAGATCATACCTGAGGCATGAGGAACCATCAGAGGAGGTGAAAGCTTACAATATATCCAACCCCCAAATGCACGTGTCACTTGAGCATCAACACGGGAACAAGAGGAAGTCTCCAACTCAGTTTACGACTCATGCATTCATCACTGGGCATGATCTGGGCAAACACGGCGTAGACTGAGATTCTTTCTAGTCCTCTTGTTCTACAGAGCTATGCCAATATATTCAATTCTAAAATTGGAGAGAAAGCCAAATTCCGAGGGAGGTATCCCAAACTCAAACCGTGGTGGTCCACGTTCTGTTGGAGTTCCAACAGAACTTGGTGGAGGGCTGGTTGTGTAGGTGGTGGACGGCAGTCCACTTCCATGGGTCTCCGAGTCTGTGGCTTCGTAGCTAAGATGGCAGGCTGCTGGCCCTGTGCTGGCCACGGGGAGTGTTGGATTGGGGAGAGATGGGGTGTCTGTTCTTCATGAGCTCAGTCGCAGGCTGTTGTTCTGTGACTTGGAGAGAGTGACCTTCAGATGGTGAGATCTCAAAGGTTCGAGCTAAAGAATGTCGCACATCCCACATCCAATTTGTGCCATGGAAGAATCTCACGGGAATCCACACCAGCCTTCTTGCTGCATCCGACTCAGAATGTTCTAGTTAACGGCCCCTTTGAAACACAAATTTGCTTTTATCCATTCCATCAGTGGGTCGTTCCATAGTCCCAAAGTCATGCTCTTTGGGTGAGACAAGGCCAATCAACACCGGCGTTGAGAAGGCGTACTCTGCTCTATTCTGGATCTAGAGCCTCTGCCAAAGGGCATTGGGTTATCGGCTCAGTTTCCAGCATGGCGCTCACGGAAGGTAGTGGAACCTTTAAAAGGAGGAGCCTCGTAAGGGAGGAAGTGAGGTCATTGAGGGAGGAAGTGAGGTCATTGGGATGTGTGGCCTGGAAAGGGATATTGCGACCCCACTCTCTACTTCTTCTCTTTCACTTCCTAGTCAGCAGGCGAGTGGTTTTACTCCGCCACACACCATGATACGCTCCACATGTCCAACCCATTGGGTCCACCAATCATGGATTCAAAGCTCAACCCCTGAGACCCAAAATGTACCTCTTCTCTTCACAAGTTAACCACCTCCTACGTTTGTCACAGCGAGGGAAAGCTAACACAGGCCCTAAATGCTACCATCTTGAGAAGGTAAGAAACGCGTTCTGTGGATGTCCGGATATTTTCCAGCTCTCAGACCAACGTGATTCTGCTACGGTGGAAATAGCCTATTAAATATTTTACTTTTCATACTGATGTGAATGAGAATCTACTTTTTCATATTTTCTAGAATCTGTTCAAGTTTTTAAATTATTTGTTCTTTCTATGTACACATGACCGTAGAGTGCATTCTGGCATATTATACATGCATGGAGTATAAGTTATCTAATTAGGATCCCATTCTTGTGGTTGTTCATGATGTGGAGTTTCACTGGTCATGTATTTATATGTGACCATAGGAAATTGATGTCCAGTTCATTCTATGTCTTTCCTATTTCCATCCCCTCTCCTTTCCCATCATTCCCCTTTGTCTAATCCAATAATCAGGTTTTAACACCCTTTCCCATTAAGGTCTGAAAATTAGCATACCACAGTGACACAGCCACATCCGTGTTTATAGCAGCTAAACTCACAATAGCTAAACTATGGAACCAACCTAGGTGCCCTTCAGCAGATGAATGGGTAAAGAAAATGTGGTACATATACACGATGGAATATTACACAGCCCTAAAGAAGAATGAAATTTTGGCATTTGCTGGTAAATGGACAGAACTGGAGACTTGTCATGCTAAGTGAAATAAGCCAAACCCTAAAGACCAAAGCTTGAAAGTTCTCTCTGATATGCAGGTCTGTTCATGTTATTCGCTGACAAATTCATTCAACATTTTTTCTGTGTGACTGGGAGCCTCCTCCAAGAGAAGACCCAGGCGGCTCCCCCCTTGGGTGTTACGGCCGATTGGTAAACAGACAAGGTTCTGCAAGTCATTGGTGTAAAAATTAAATAATGCAGGAAGAAAAGCCATGTAGGAAGAGTGAAATCAAATTAGAAAGTGAAGAGGAAGGATTTGAAACGGGCCTGAGATACTGGGTCTCGCCCTGTCCAACGACACGGTCTTCGCCCTCGTCCGAACGAACCACACCTAGGCCTGGGCAGCTCCTGACCACAGCCCCCGAGTTCTGCAAGGACAGCTGCTGGAGCCAGCTGCCGTTGCTCAAATGCACCCGCCGCATGTGCGGGGCGTGCACGTCTCCCGGGCATCTGTCCTTGGACTGCTTTCCTCAGGGTCTTTATGTCCATCTCCCAGTCCGTGAAGTTCACAGTGTTGGACGCGCCCGATGATGCTCTTCTTGGCTCCGTGTGGAGGGTGGGTGGGGAGTCGGCCGTCCAAGGGCTATTTTGGTCTTCCTCCTTCCTGAGCAGATCCATCAGCTGAAGCCATTTCCGCCCCCCTTTCCATCAGGATCGGCAACTGCGGACCCAGATGGATCTGATCAAAACCAGGCGGCGCTTTCTCTTTAGCTCGAGGGCGAAATGAGAGACACCCCTGTCCCTCTTGTGGACGGCGAGCTCTTCCAGGAAAGCAGGGCAGACCAGGGCAGGAGGAGGCAGAGGGTCTAAGAGCAGAGGACCAGGAAGGGTGCATACGTATGCAGAGAATAGAGCTCCTATAGATGCAGGAAAATACAGGTCATGTGTATGTGCAGGGGAAATATAGGTCACGTACATGTGCAGGGAAAATATAGGTCACGTACATGTGCAGGGAAAATATAGGTCATGTGTATGTGCAGGGAAAATATAGGTCACATACATGTGCAGAGAAAATATAGGTCATGTGTATGTGCAGGGAAAATATAGGTCATGTGTATGTGCAGGGAAAATATAGGTCACGTACATGTGCAGAGAAAATATAGGTCATGTGTATGTGCAGAGAAAATATAGGTCACATACATGTGCAGAGAAAATATAGGTCATGTGTATATGCAGAGAAAATATAGGTCACGTACATGTGCAGAGAAAATATAGGTCACATACATGTGCAGAGAAAATATAGGTCACACATATATGTAGAGAAAATATAGGTCACGTACATGTGCAGGGAAAATATAGGTCACGTACATGTGCAGAGAAAATATAGGTCGTATATATGCAGAGAAAATATAGGTCACATACATGTGCAGAGAAAATATAGGTCACACATATATGTAGAGAAAATATAGGTCACGTACATGTGCAGGGAAAATATAGGTCACGTACATGTGCAGAGAAAATATAGGTCGTATATATGCAGAGAAAATATAGGTCACATACATGTGCAGAGAAAATATAGGTCATATATATGCAGAGAAAATATAGGTCATATATATGCAGAGAAAATATAGGTGATATATATGGAGAGAAAATATAAGTCATGTGTATGCAGAGAAAATATAGGTCATATATGCAGAGAAAATATAGGTCATGTATATGCAGAGAAAATATAGGTGATATATATGCAGAGAAAATATAGGTGATATATATGGAGAGAAAATATAAGTCATGTGTATGCAGAGAAAATATAGGTCATATATTTGCAGAGAAAATATAGATCACATACATGTGCAGAGAAAATATAGGTCATATATATATGTGGAGAAAATATAGGTCATGTATATGGGGAGAAAATACAGGTCATGTATATGCAAAGAAAATATAGGTCATATATGTGCAGAGAAAATATAGGTCATACATATGTGGAGAAAATATAGGTCATATATATGCAGAGAAATATAGGTCATATATACAAATATTTATACACACGAATGCAGAGAAAATTACAGCAACATGTCTCTTCAGTTCGCTGCTCATCCTCACCATGAATTTCTCCAGTTCCATTACCTACAAGGTTCACCGAGCTGTCCTTTCGTAAAATCAGTGGCAGGTTGGATGTCTGAGAAAGCCTGATAATGTACCCGCCAGTCAACTCAACAATTCAGGAGGCTGTGGCAGGAGGCTCGCAAACTGGAGGCTAGCCAGCCTCGGCAACCTAGGGAGGCCGAAAGCAAAATCGCAAGACCCTGTATCTGATTTAAAAAATTTAAAAGGGTCTGGGGAGGAGGCTCAGCGGTTAAGCACCCCCGGTTTCAATCCCTGGTATGACAAATACAACGGCGGAGAACCTTGTTCCAAGAAAGTCTAAGAAACATGAATGGGAGGCCCTGAGCTTGGAGTTGCGGGACAGGTAAACAGGAACGTGCCCTCCACGACCCCCTTCAACGCAGAGATGAGAGGCCAGCGTCTCCCGGAGGACGTTCCGTGCTTCCAGGGCTGGAAACCACAGGCTCCCGCGCGCAGCGCTCCCGAAACCGGGGCCAGGGAAGCCGGGGTGATGGACAGGCGGTCTCCGGAGCGCGCCCGGCCATCAGTCGTCACACGCACGTGTTCAAGACGGGCGTTCAAGGAGCACAAGACGGACGCTCCCTTTTCCAAGGAAAAGCTGAAGAGCGTCAAAGACTCGCCCCGCGTGTGCAGCCCAGATACCTGGGCCTGCTGGTTGGGCTCTGCTCCGAGAGGAGAGCCCTGGGGTGCCGGCTCTGGCCCCGGGACCCCTGAGGAGGACCGGCTCACGCGCACAGAGGCAGTTCCGCACCCTGAGCCAGCGGGACGTGTGCACAGGCTGCCCCAAATCCAGGGCTGCGGGGGAGAAGAGAAGAAAAAGAAGAGAATCCACCCAAGTCCGAGTTCTTGTGATTACTTCACACGAGGCTTATTTTCCTGGTGCTGGAGATTCCGCAGAAAACTTGGAATGGACCCACCATGTGATCCAGCTGTCCCACTCCTCGGTTTATACCCAAAGGACTTAAAATCAGCACACTACAGTGACACAGCCACATCAATGTTTATAGCAGCTCAACTCACAATAGCTAAACTGTGGGACCAACCTAGGTGCCCTTCATCAGATGAGTGGATAAACAAACTGTGATACATATACACAATGGAATATTACTCAGTCATGAAGAAGAATGATACTATGGCATTTGCAAATAACTGGATGGAATTGAAGAATATCATGCTAAGTGAAATAAACCAATCCCAAAAAACTAAAGACATCCATCATTTATAAAAGCCAAGGATGTCCCAAGTGGCTCCCTTCGGTTCAGCATGGAAATTCAGGTGTCTGCTGGTTTTTTTGTTTTGTTTGTTTGTTTGTTTTGCATTTCTTTTTCCCTCTAAAACCCGTTCCCCAGCCATTCCCACTCCCCACCCCTCAGGGGAACTTGCTGTTCACAAGCTGATTTTTATGTGGATCCTTACTGGGGTCCCAGTGAGAAATGCACAGGGCATACTTTACAGAAGTCTCCTGAAGGACACACACAGAGATTGAAACTTAAGTTTGAACAAGCAAATTAATAATTGCTACAAAGAGTAACTACAAATCAACAGTGTCCAAGCTGGGTAGTTCACTATGACTCTGTGATACTGCAGAGCACCATCCTTTCCTCTCTTTTCTTTCTTTCTTTCCACACACCAGGTACCAGGAGCAGGCCCACCGAGGTTGTGACAGCCACCTAGCTAGAATTGGTAGATGAAAGATAAATAGATAGATGATGGATTGATGGATAGATGGATGGATGGATGGATGGATGGATGGACAGATGGATAGATAGAATAGATGGATGGATGGATAGATGGATGGATGGGTGGATGGATGGATAGATGGATAGATAGAATAGATGGATGGATAGATGGATCGATGGATGGATGAATGGATGGATGGATGGGTGGATGGGTGGATAGAATAGATGGATGGATGGATAGATGGATGGATGGATGGACAGATGGATAGATAGAATAGATGGATGGATGGATGGATAGATGGATGGATGGGTGGATGGATGGATAGATGGATAGATAGAATAGATGGATGGATAGATGGATGGATAGGTGGATGGATGGATAGATGGATAGATAGAATAGATGGATGGATAGATGGATCGATGGATGGATGGATGGATGGATGGGTGGATAGAATAGATGGATGGATGGATAGATGGATGGATGGATGGATGGATGGATAGATGGATGGATAGATGGATGGATGGATGGATAGATGGATGGATGGATGGATGGATAGATGGATGGATGGATAGATGGATGGATGGATGGATAGATGGATGGATGGATGGATGGATGGATGGATAGATGGATGGATGGATGGATGGATGGATGGATAGATGGATGGATGGATGGATGGATAGATGGATGGATGGATGGTTGGATGGATACATGGATAGATAGAATAGATGGATGGATGGATAGATAGACTAGATGGATGGATGGATAGATGGATGGATGGATGGATAGATGGATGGATGGATGGATGGTTGGATGGATACATGGATAGATAGAATAGATGGATGGATGGATAGATAGACTAGATGGATGGATGGATAGATGGATGGATGGATGGATAGATGGATGGATGGATGGATGGTTGGATGGATACATGGATAGATAGAATGGATGGATGGATAGATAGACTAGATGGATGGATGGATGGATGGATCGATGGATGGATGGATGGATGGATGGGTGAATGGATGGGTAGAATAGATGGGTGGATGGATGGATGGGTGGATGGATGGATAGGTAGATAGATAGACAGACAGACAGACAGATATCTTCACTAAAGACCAAGCTTGACCGTCACGCCACGGCAAGGCCTCCCAGCCTCAGATGGATCCTGAAGTCCTGCAAATGGCGGCACGGACGCCAACACAGCGATGGATCCTGGGTGCCCTGGGTCTCCTGCATCCTCTGCTCCGCTGGGCAGCCTTGCGCCGCCTCCTACGGGCTCCTTCCACCCACAGCGGCCCTGCCCGCGCGCCTGTCCCAGCCAGGAGCACTTTGGACGGAGATCTGCCCTGCGTGCCTGGGGAAGCCTCGCTCCCGGCCGACCCAGGCTTGGGCGCAAAGTTTCCAACGACGTCGTGACGAACCGCCTCTCACCAGGCCTGGCCCTTCCGAGCCTAGAAAGGCGTCCGCCCGCTCCTTTCGCACGTTCCTGCCCAAGAAAGGCTGCCTTCCACGTCTCATTCACGCCCCGTCCGTGTCCGCGTTCTGGTCTGCAGGTGACATCTGAGCGGACGTGAGCGGACGCAGGTCACCCTCCCGCGCTGGCCTCCTTGGAAACGAAATTAGCAGCTGTTGGAAGCGCTCTGCGCGTTTCCTCCACCTTTATTTACCTTTGGATCTGTGACCAGGGCCCTCGTAAGACCTTGGCAACTATCAGGCAGCTTCGCAGCATAGAAAGAGCCTTTTCCAGATCCTACTGCCGCCGTCCTAGCCAGGCGGAGAGAGCCAACGGCTCGGTGGGAGCTGGAAACTGCAGCTGGTTTAGAGTCTTGCCACTGAGCAAGGGGAAGTTTTCCTGGGTGAAATTCAGAGACAGCAGAATCTGATGCCGCACCCACAATCCAAGGGCGGTCAGTCTCACGTGGAAAGATGGAAACCTGGGTTGGTGTGTTAGTCATTTTTGTGTTGCTGACCTGAGGACATCAATTTTAAAGGTGGGAAAGAATTATTGAGGTTCATGGTGTCAGAGGTTCAGTCCACGGTGGGCCGACTCCATGGCTCTGGCCCAAGTGAGGCAGAACAAAATGGCGGAAGGGCCTGGAGGAGGAGAGCAGCTCAGGATGTGGCACCAGGAAGCAGAGAGAGCTCTGCTCACCAGGGACCAGATCTAAACCCCATGGAGCCAGGGACAGGATATAGTCCCCAAGGAGCCAGGGACAGGATATAGTCCCCAAGGAGCCAGGGACAGGGTATAGTCCCCAAGGAGCCAGGGACAGGATATAGTCCCCAAGGAGCCAGGGACAGGGTATAGTCCCCAAGGAGCCAGGGACAGGGTATAGTCCCCAAGGAGCCAGGGACAGGGTATAGTCCCCAAGGAGCCAGGGACAGGACATAGTCCCCAAGGAGCCAGGGACAGGACATAGTCCCCAAGGAGCCAGGGACAGGATATAGTCCCCAAGGAGCCAGGGACAGGATATAGTCCCCAAGGAGCCAGGGACAGGATATAGTCCCCAAGGAGCCAGGGACAGGGTATAGTCCCCAAGGAGCCAGGGACAGGATATAGTCCCCAAGGAGCCAGGGACAGGATCTAGTCCCCAAGGAGCCAGGGACAGGATATAGTCCCCAAGGAGCCAGGGACAGGACATAGTCCCCATGGAGCCAGGGACAGGATATAGTCCCCATGGATCCAGGGACAGGATATAGTCCCCAAGGAGCCAGGGACAGGGTATAGTCCCCAAGGAGCCAGGGACAGGATATAGTCCCCAAGGAGCCAGGGACATGATATAGTCCCCAAGGAGCCAGGGACAGGACATAGTCCCCAAGGCATGTCCCCAGTGACCCAGCTCCTCCAGCCACACCCACCTGCCTACAGTCACCACCCAGTTAGTCCATTCAAGTGGATTAATCCACTAAGATTAGGTCACACCTCTCATAACCTAATCATATCTCCTCTGAACTTTCCCGTGTTGTCTCACCCACAAGCTTTTGGGGGACACTCTCAATCCAAGCCATGACATTTGAGCTTCAAATCGTACATGCTCGGGGAAAAGGCTTGAGGAGGGGAACACTTGGAATCCATGGAAACAGGAACAGAAGCCTCTTGTCACAGAATCGCTGAGGTCGGGGATGGAAGTCAGCGGTAGAGACCGTGCCAGAATCCACCGCGAAGCCCACACACACACGCACGCCCAGAGCCCACGAAAAACCACAGCGCTTCTAAAATTAGTACCATGTAAAGAATCCTCGCCAAATAATCCTGCAATCCACGAGAAGAGCAGAAGATTCAAAGGAGCAGGATAATTAATAAAACCGAGGCTACTCTGGCTCTGGCTCGTGAGAGGGTGAAATGTGATGATTCCGTGGTTTCACGATTCCTTTCTGTAACGGGGCCCTGCAGAGGTGAGATCTGTTTGCTATTTCATGGAGGATCCAGGACTTCATGTCAGAACCCATTTCAGCTTCTCAGGCGGCCTTTGTGACCTGTGGCCAGCTCAAGGGCTTCCATTCAACCCTGGACGTTGAAGGAACCATTTAGGTATAAAATCCATTTTAAAGCCACAACAGGACTCGTGTTGGAAAGCTGTGCTCTTTGGCCGGGCACAGTCTTGCCACGTGTAATCCCCACCACCCGGGAGGCTGAGGCAGGAGGATCGCAAGTTGGAGGCCAGCCCCAACAACTTAGGGAGACCCTGTCTTAAAATAATAATTAAAAAACACACCACTGCTGGGGATATAGTTCAGTGGTAAAGTGCTCTAGGGTTCAATCTCCAGTACGATCTAGGTGTCTATATTTATATAAAATAAATGTGTAGAAGAGACACTCTTGTATCATTTTATATTGATTCAAAATCTTAGCCAGGAACCTGTTATCTCAGCGGCTCGGGAGGCTGAGGCAGAAGGATCTCGAGTTCAAAGCCGGCCTCAAACTTAGGGAGGTCGTAAGCAGCTCAGTGAGACCCTGTCTCTAAGTAAAATGGAAGTAGGGCTGGAGAGGTGGCTCGGGGGTCAATCCCTGGTGTCTGCCTACCTCCCCCCAAAAAATCCTTTAAAAAATATTAGAAAACCTGTTCTCATTTTCAGAGACTTTAAATATCTGAAGGTCACATTCCAAATGAGAACACAGTAGGTGCGCCCATCCGAGGTGGGTGTGCACGCTGAACACGGCAGTGCGGAACCCTAGCGCCCCTGAGCTGGGCAGGTGCTCACCAAGCAACCCTGCTGCTAGGGAGGCTGAGGTGGGAGGATCGTGAGCTCGAGGCCAAACCGGGCAACTGGGGAAGACGCCGGCTTCATATGAAATACTAAAGTGGACCCGGGATGCAGCTCGGGGGTGGAGGGTTTTCCTGGCATGTAGGGGATCCATCCCCAGTCCTGGAAAAAAAAGAACGAAACGAGAGAAGAGAGGAGAAAAGAGGAGAGAAAAAAAGAGAAGAAAAAAGGAAAGAACAAAAGAACAGAAAGAGAAGAAAAGAAAAAAGAAAAGAGAGGAAAAGAAACCCAGGCAGAAGCCACTCAAAGCCCTAATTAGACATAATGTCTGACTTCCAAAATCGTCCTGTGGAGGCCGGGAGTTATTTTTCCAGGACCAAAACCGGACGACCACAGGACCCGAGGCGACTTTCCAGAAAATAAAACAGCCGTCGCTTCGGCTCATAAAAACAGGGTTGACGCTTGCAGCACAGAGCGGAGCCTGCATTTGGGTGAACCGTCATTTTCTCAGGATAAGAACACCCCCTGCGGCCCGGGTCATACTTCAGTGGGTGGGGCCTCCTGCACGTCCACCTGCTGATGTGACCACAGTCCGTCCAGGGAACAATGTCCGCCCTGCGCTGGGCACAAGTCAGACGCTTAGGGCGGGCGCGGGGGACACATGCCTGTGATCTCAGCCACTTGGGAGGCTAAGGCAGGAGGATCGCGTGTTCAAGGCCAGCCTCTGCAACTTAGCAAGACCCGGTCTCAAAAAATAAGCTAAAAAGGGCTGGGGACATGGCTCAGTGATAAAGTGCCCTGGGTTCATTCCCCAGGCCCCATAAATAGGAAGCCTAACTACTGACAGGGGACACACGGACGTGGGCGGTGGGACCCGAGGTCCAGGGGATGAGCTGACCCCACGGGCTTTCTGTTCCCAGGAGCCGCTGGCCGGCAGCCCTGCCTGGCCTCCGTGGACAGCCCACGGCCCCTTCCTCACCAACCGCCTGCTGCCTGCAGGAGAGACGCAGCCTGAAATCATGTCCCAGAGGAACCCAGTGACCCTGAAGGGGACGCTGTGACCTCGACACAGACCAGGTCCCAGGGCTCAGGGAGACCAGGGTCCTTCCTCCACCATAGAACCTGCAGGAACAGGTGCCAGTGAGAGCCAGCCAGCCCGGGCCAGGGTGACCCAGAGTGGCCACGGCCGTGGGGACTGGACAGTCTGAGGTCGCCCTGCTGTCCGTCAAAAGCCAGGAGGTGGACCTGGGCGGGACTCTCTGGAAACTCCCCTGGGACCCCATAAAACTGGACGCAGGAGAGCCCTGCTGCCCCCTCCTCTCTGAGAGGACCCCTGTGTCCCTTGAGAGTGTCCCCTTCCCTTCCCATCCCTCCAGTCAGCTCCTGCCTGTCACTTTGAGTGGCGGGTCCGACCTCTCTCTGCGGTGCCTGCAAACGGCAAGAACCAGGGTTTGCAGAGGGGGTCTTGCAGCTGGACCAGCTCAGCCACAGGGAGGCCTCTGTCCTGCGAGGGTGGCACGGACTTACAGGCTGTCAATCTCTGCAAATGAGGACAGAGACCTTCCTTTCCTTAAAGTCCCTGGAAATGCCATCGTATTTTAAGACGACCGGAGGCTGCACGCTCTGAGAACCGGCCCCGGGTGCCCTAGAGGTTCCCTGCCCGCCATGAAACATTCCCCTCCGGATTGAGTTGTACCTGGCGTTGGGAAACTGCTGGAAGTTGGAGAGGAAAAATGTAAAACCACTTGAAACTCGGGATTTGGCAGAACCAGATATTCATGGATATTCAGCCTGCAGGACAGACACTGCGCCACCTTCTAGCATCTCAATATCATCTGCAGTTCAGAACCGGGCGGTAAGAATGGGTGATCTTCTTCCCAGGGCTGGAGACTGAGCCCAGGACTTGTACCCGCGGGGCCGGTCCTACCACTGAGCTACACCCCAGTCCTAATCCTGTCCTGCTCCTGTTAATTCAGATTCTCACCTCGCACCCTGAAGCCCCAGTGCAGTGAAATATTGATTGTTTATTTTCTGGAAAACACAGCCAAGCTTCCCTGATTCCTTACGGAAGCCTGTACCACACTCAGTACGCAAGTCTTCGTTGCAGATCGGCTCTTGGTGCAGGTGGACTTTATTTCTCCGGCGGCGGGAAGGCCAAGCCTGATGAATACATAAATTCAGTGGCATCCAATTTTCGGTGGCCTTTTGTTTTGGTCCAACGGTGACCCAGAAAGTCAAACTCTGGACCGAGTGTGTCTCTGGCCAGCGTGAGAAAGGCAGATCCACTTTAAATAAAATCTTCCTCCCTGGATCTCAGCATCCGGTAGAGAAATTGCACACTGCGGGCATGTGCTGAGCACTGGATCCCACCTTAGGGAGAAAACGTGGGTGATACCTGCTTTAGAGATGTCAAAATTAGCAGCAGATAAAACGTGCAGATTGGCAAGACTTTGGACAAATGAATTTTTATGCAGAGTCATTAAAAAAAAAAGAGGGAGTACGCGTCTTTTGATTGGCATGTGTCTGTTGCCATAGTTTCAATCTTAAACCTCCTCCCGCCAAAGGGTCGTGTTGAAGGCTTGGTCCTCCGCTTGGTGCTGTTGGAAGGTGGTGGAGCCTTTAAGAGGTGGAGCCTAGTGGGAGGAAGTGAGGTCACTGGGGGAGTGGCCTGGGAGGGGACACTGGGATCCCAGTCTCCTCTTCTTTCTCTCTTTCCCTTCCTAGCCAGGATGTGGATGGGTTTGCTTGATCAATGTCCTCACCACGATGTGCCTCCCTCCACCACAGTTTGAACCCCGTCACGGACTGGGACTTCCGAAACCATCAGTTCAAAGTGAACCTTTCGTCTTCATACATTAACTCACTCTGATGTTTTGTTACAGCAATGAAAAACTGCCTGGTTCACTCACCTTCCCGCTCTCGAGGAACAAAGAAGGAAAGGAGATGACGATTGGTGAGGGTGTCCTGCGTGTCACCCTCTGAAATGACCATGACCAGGGTCAAGATCTGGCCGACCCTTAGGTCGCACAGAAGTTCACCCACACGCACCCCTGAGTTTCCTTTTGTGAATTCAGGACTCCTCCTCCACCAAGGGGTCGGCCGGCCAATGCTAACCAGTCCCCCACTGGTCTTGCCGTACGTGATACCTCGGTCCTGAGGGTCACGACATTAGCAGGTGTCTGGGTTACTCTTTGGGCACCTGAAAATAATGACCGTCCACTTCCAATCTCCTGTAGCCATCTCATGGTGACGGGAAGGGGTGGCCTTCTCTGCCTCCATACCAATCCTCCTCCCTTGCTGCGTTAGGAACCTCTGGGTCTGAGTCTGCTGGGCTCTGCGGGTGGACACGTGGACCTCGGAGAAGGGCTTTGTGCAGAACTCCCCAGGAGGGTTCCCTGGACCCAGACTTGCCGGGTCTCTCTCCCTGCGTGGGTGAGGTGTCTACGCCGCCGTGACTGAGAGGCAGGTCTATGGCGTGGTCTCCGAAGGAAGGAAACCATGAGAGACATGGTCTCCAGAGAACTGCAAGTCAGATCAACAGGCCTGAGCCCCTAAATCCAGCCAGCCGCGAACACTGCGGTCTCCTCCGCGCTCGGGACCATGACGGGAAGACCCGTCCTGTCGCTCATCGCTTCCAGCTGCTCTCTGGGGGCACCCTGGCCGCACCCCGCAGCTCTGCTCAGCAAGTCCAGCCTGCAGACCCGCAGAAGTCCCAGGCGTGGAAGGTGACACCCCCGGGATATGCCGCGTGGCTCTAGGAAATTCAGTTGCACGTGCGTCGGGTCCATCAGACCAGCCCGGAAAACACGGGGGGCGCGAGTCCGGGATGGAGGCGTGAGTCCGGGATGCAGGCGCGAGTCCGGGATGGAGACGCGAGTCCGGGGCGGAGACGCGAGTCCGGGGCGGAGACGCGAGTCCGGGATGCAGGCGCGAGTCCGGGGCGGAGACGCGAGTCCGGGATGGAGACGCGAGTCCGGGGCGGAGACGCGAGTCCGGGGCGGAGACGCGAGTCCGGGATGCAGGCGCGAGTCCGGGGCGGAGACGCGAGTCCGGGATGGAGACGCGAGTCCGGGATGGAGACGCGAGTCCGGGATGCAGGCGCGAGTCCCGGATGCAGGCGCGAGTCCGGGGCGGAGACGCGAGTCCGGGGCGGAGACGCGAGTCCGGGATGGAGGCACAAGTGCGGGGCGGAGACGCGAGTCCGGGGCGGAGACGCGAGTCCGGGATGCAGGCGCGAGTCCGGGGCGGAGACGCGAGTCCGGGGCGGAGACGCGAGTCCGGGATGGAGGCACAAGTCCGGGGCGGAGACGCGAGTCCGGGATGGAGACGCGAGTCCGGGGCGGAGACGCGAGTCCGGGGCGGAGACGCGAGTCCGGGATGCAGGCGCGAGTCCGGGGCGGAGACGCGAGTCCGGGATGCAGGCGCGAGTCCGGGGCGGAGACGCGAGTCCGGGGCGGAGACGCGAGTCCGGGGCGGAGACGCGGTGGGTCCCCGGGACGCGCGGCCCAGCGTCAGGGTCTTGCAGGCATCGTGTTGAGTGACGGACTTGGAGCCACGGGCGGAGATTTATGGCCTGAGGCCGTTTGTTTATATAAATGAGAAGCAGACTCCCGACTGAGCCATAGGAACCGCCGGCGTCCCTGGGGACAGATGTTCCACAGACGCCCGGGGGCGTGCGGACGGCGGGGAGCCAGGATGGGGACTCGGTGGAGGGGGAGAAGCAGATTCACCAGGGACGAGGCTGAGCGCGGGCACAGGGTTGGGAACGAGAGGCAGCTCGGGACCCACGTCCCACAAGACCATCCAAAATGAGTGCGTCGTACTAGGAGAAAATAGAGCCCATGTCCTCCGTGTTGGCTCAGAGCCCACGGCCTCGACGAGACCGCTGCAGCGCAAAAGTCAGACCACCATCAGTAGATGGGACAGACGAGCTGAAACGCTGCTTCTCAGCAAAGGAAACTGTCACTGAGGTGGAGAGAGGGCTGTGGAGGGGGAGAAAAGCCTTACCACCTGCACCTCAATCTCCAGGGTGTATAAGGAACTCAAAAGCTTAACACAAAAAAATCAAATAACCTGGTCAATAAACGGGCTAAGGAACCGAGCAGGCTCTTCACAGAAGAAATACGAATGCTCAAGAAACAAATGAAAAAATGTTCAGCATCTCTAGCAATCAGAGAAATGCAGATCAGAACTACTCTGAGATTCCATCTCACCCAGTCAGAACGGCAATGATCAAGAAGACCAGCAACGATAAGTGTTGGCGAGGACGTGGGGACAAGGTCCACTCACACGTGGGTGGTGGGAATGCAAAATGGGGCGGCCACTCTGGAAAGCAGTGTGGAGATTCCTCAGAAAACTTGGAATGGACCCACCATGTGACCCAGCTATCCCACTGCTCGGTTTATACCCAAAGGACCTAAAATCAGCACACTACAGTGGAACAGCCACATCCATGTTTATAGCAGCTGAACTCACAATAGCTAAGCTATGGAACCAACCTGGGTGCCCTTCAGCAGATGAATGGGTAAAGAAAATGTGGTACATCTACACAATGGAATATTACTCAGCCTTCAAAAGGAATGAAAGGATGGCATTTGCTGGTCAATGGAGGGAGCTGGAGATTATCATGGTAAGCAAATAAGCCCATCCTCAAAAAACCAAAAGCTGAAAGTCCTCTCTGAGAGGCGAATGCTGACTTCCGATGGGGGGAGTGGACGTCCACTGGATCCCATGGGGGAATGAAGGGAAGGAGGGGGATGGGACTAGGAAAGACCGTGGATTGAACTGGCGGTCACTTTCCTATGTGCGTATGTGAACACGGGACCAGTGTTTCTGCACATCATGTCCAACCCAGGACAGGGAAGTCGCACTGCGTGCGGGTACAATAGGCCAGGCGCACCGCTGTCACGAACATCTAAAGAGAACGAACTGTACAGGAAGAATAGGGAGCAGCCGGAGGAGAGGAGAAGGAAGGGAGAACCCGGCCGGGCCTGGACTCCGGTTCAGAGGTCTCGTCCGCCTAGGGGGCCAGGTGGAGGTCATGGAGGACCGGGGCCCCAGGGTGCCGAGCGCGTCCCTGGCCTCTGCCTAGGAGGCGCCAACTGTATGCACCATTCCCGCGCCCCAGATGCTCCCAGCGGGGTGGCATCGCGCCCTCTGAGACCTGCCAGCAGGTTCCCGCCCTGCTCTGCAGAGATCCCTGCGCTGGCCGCCGCCCCTTGGCTGGTGCATTCGGCGCCGTCCGGACCTGATCTGCCCGTCCCGCGTCCCCCTCTGCGCCTCTTGCCGCCCGCGGGACGCCTGCTCCCAAACCCGGCCCGCGGTCCGCTCCCTCCCGGGCCCTGGACCCCCGCCTGGGGACCCCGTCCCGAAATCCTCCTCCCGGGCGTCCGCCCTCCGGAGGCAGAGGCGCATCCAAAGGAGGAGGACACGGTCCAGGACCTAGAGGAGAGGCGAGGAGACCGGGAAGGCGGAAGGGACAGTCCCAGGACCTAGAGGAGAGGCGTGGAGACCCGGAAGGCAGAAGGGACAGTCCCAGGACCTAGAGGAGAGGCGTGGTGACCGGGAAGGCAGAAGGGACAGTCCCAGGACCTAGAGGAGAGGCGAGGAGACCGGGAAGGCGGAAGGGAACCGCCCAGGGAGGCAGAGCTGGGCAGGGAGGCCAGGGCCTCCACCCCAGCCGGTCCTGGGGTGAGGGGCGGCCGAGGTCCAGGCAGTATTCGCCGCGGGGCGCTGACCTGGACTCCCGTCCAGGGTGGCCCTGCGTCAAGCACAGAGGCCGCGAGCCTCTGCTGCGCGCGGTCGAGAACCAGGACGGGACCTTGCTGCGCGCCGGTGGCTGGGACGGCGGGTCCCCGAGGTCCCCAGCGCTGCCTCCGCAGGCCCGCGACTGGAGGCCCGCAGCCTCCGTCCGCACGGGCCTCGAAAGGCCGAGCTAATTCCAGATGGAAACTACATACAGGTGGATTTTGCATAAAACCAATACGTATAAAATGACGTGTGCATTTATTTATAGATTTTATTTTCATTTTAATATAAGTACAAAATATATTCAATTATATATTCTGTGATCAAGTTATATAGTATATAATTTTACTTGTTATGCCATATATAGTATATTAGCAAGTTAGGTAACATTGTTACAAATGTAACAATATGTATGTAACAATGTTACAAAAGAGGCATGTAATGTGTGTTATATATATCACACATATGGTTGACATACCACATATTATTTAATATTAATCATATAAATATATGATTAATATATTTATCATATATATTAGATACCATGTTTATATAGCATGTTTATATAGCATGATATATGTGATTTATGTAATTCATGTAGTACAACTTATGTATTATATATCATAACATGAAATATATTTATGTCAAATTATCTATATTTGTTATATTGAATACATTTATTTATACATATTTTATATGACTGTATTTCATATAAAATTCATAAGAATTCATATATTTTGATTTGGATTTTAAATCTGTTCATCATATATATTATATGAAATTTATAAATTGATATTTTTAAATACATTTACATTTATTTACATTATGTATTTTATATAACATGAAATATTTATGTCAAATTATCTATAGTTGTTATATTGAATACATTTATACATATTTTATATATACCTATATTTCATATAAAATTCATAAGAATTCATATATTTTGATTTGGATTTTAAATCTATTCATATATATGTATCTTATGTGAAATTTATAAATTGATATTTTAAATACATTCACCTATGTTTATTTCATATAAAATTCATATGGATTCATATATTTTGATTTGAATTTTAAATCTTCATATATATGTATCTTATATGAAATTTATAAATCAATATTTTATATGAAATTATTTTTTTTTTTTTTTTTTTGCAGTGCTGGGGATTGAACCCAGGGCCTTGTGCTTGCAAGGCAAGCACTCTACCAACTGAGCTATCTCCCCAGCCCCTAAATCAATATTTTAAATACATTCACATATATTTATTTCATATAAAGTTCATATGGATTCATATATTTTGATTTGGATTTAAAATCTATTCATTATATATATATCATGTAAAATTTATAAATCAATATTTTAAAGACATTCACATTTATTTATATTATGTATTATATATAACATGAAATATTTATGTTGAATTATCTATATTTGTTATATTGAATACATTTATGTATACATATTTTATACATACCTATATTTTATATAAAATTCATAAGACTTCATATATTTTGATTTGGATTTTAAATCTATTCGTATGTTATATGAAATTGATAAATTGCTATTTTAAATACAATCACGTTTATTTCATATAAAATTCATATGGATTTATATATTTTGATTTGGATTTTAGATCTATTCATATATATCTTATGTGAAATTTATAAGCTCATATTTTAAATATTCACACACATTTGTATTTTGCATAAAATCCACGTATAGAATGGTCTCAAGGCTCTGTATCACCTGCGGCACGGACTGCGCATGTTTTGCGTCTGTGCATCGGCAGCTACTCTGCGCCTACTCACACCTGCGTACGTGGATACGTGCACCTTCCACGTGTGGGTTTGTGCGCATAAACCCAGAACAGCCCTGCCCCAGACCCCAGGGAGTCGGGGACTCTGTGCGCAGCGGATCCAGCGGCACAGCTCACGCACCCGGGCAGACAGTCGGGCCGAGGGGGGCTTGTGGCTCACGTGCACCGACGCCTCCGGGGTCTCTGCCAGTCTCACCCAGGGACCGTCCACCGTGTGACCTGCCTGGGGTTTTCTTGCCTGGGTGGTGCTGGGGACTGAGCCCAGGGCCCGGGCTTGCTAGGTTCGCTGTCCTCCGTGGAGCTGCCCCCAAGGTCTGGACGTGGAGTCTTCATGGGGGGCTCGCTGGGGGAACTCAAGACCCCTCCCCTAGCGTCCCACCAAACACACACACGCGCGCACACACACACACACACATACACACACCCCTCCCCACTCAGACGCCAGCACAGAATCGGCAGAGTAACCGCCCAGCCTGGGAAGGACACCATGGCCCCCAGTGCCAGCCCGTGGGAAGATTTCTAACCGTGGGATCTGCAGAGAGCGAGCTGGTCCCCTCCTCCGTTTGCATGGGACTTTCCAGCCCCTCCCACAGCCAGGGGCCCCTGGGGGTTAAAACCCCACCGACCAACAGGTTTGACCAAGGTGAGTGACTTTCAGATGCTGCAAGGGGTTCAGGAAGCTTGGTGTCAATCATACCTCAGCTACAAGCGTCCGCCACCTCAGGGTCCGCATACCGGTGACCATGACCGCTTGCTAAGGCACTTTGCAACGCCAGCGTCAAGCTTCATCATGGGAGGGAGGCGACTCTGGCCCTCAGATGGCAGCTGTCAATAAAACTTCATTGGAACCCAGCTCTGCCCACCACTAAGACGCAGCCTGCAGCTGCCCTGGGCCTCCTACAGAAGCGCCCTGGGGTCCCGCCACGCCCAGAACGGTCAGCAATCGCCCACCCTGGAAGCGACAGAAGCAGAGCCGCCACCTGGGTTTGGAGACGGAAGCAGCGGACCAGAGTCGGGTTTCTTAGAAGATACAAAGTTTTATTATGAAACCAACCTGGGATCCATAGTATTAGGACATAAATTAGCAGTAGACTTTTTTCCTGGGGCGAACAGATATATACACAGATCACAGTGATTTCCATTGTGCAATGCATCCAAGGACCACACACGGGGTCTTCTCATTCCTCAGGAGACTCGGGGTGCCCCGGCCAGTGCCCATCACCCAGGGACGCAGCAACTACAGCTCTCACGCACACAGGCAGCCGGGCCACAGAAAGAGTGCACACACACACACACACACACACACGCTATAAGCTGTGCAGCGCTGACAGATCAATTTCCAATGATAAGAGAAGAGCGGGCTCTGGAAGGGGCTTCCCATCCCACCCATTCCAGATACACAGAATGATTTTTCTTTCTTTAGTTAAATAAGCGACACATCCACCAAAGAACTTAACACACAGTAATTTATAAAACACCACACACGGGGCACCCCCGTGTTCTTAGGGAGGATGATTCCAGCGGATGCAAGACCCAGTGATTTGCAAAGCCAAGTTAAGAGTAGGGTCAAGCTTGGAACCACCCCCCCCCCAAAAAAAAAAGACACACAGGACACACTCCCCCCCCTTTCCCCCAAAAAACTCTAACTATTAAGACAACGGCGCGTGTGCTTTTGGGTCTGATTCTGTGAAATGCACGACATGCATTCCTGTCAAGAGACTCACCAGGCTCCCCGTCTCCGTGGGAAACGGGGATTCCGGGCAGAGGAGGCTTGGTCGGGTGCGCGGCAGGTGGACTGCGCAAGCACGGGAAAGCCGGGTCTTTCCGATCGTGATAGACAGAGCGACTCAGGGCTTCCAGGATGGTGCGCCCGGGATGCAGCCTCAACTGCCTGCAAAAACTCCAACCCACCGAGGGCTTCTCCGGCCCTTGGGAAACCCCGCGGGCTCAGCAAGCACTTTGTTGGACAGGTGTGAGAGCTGCACGGCCCGGGGAGCCCAGCGCCTGGTGCCTGGGCGGCGATGGCGTGGGGTCTTCCAGGAACAGTACTGAGCCAGGGTGTCACAGTTCACAGGGTCCAGAAAACGTAGAGGCAACGTAGGTGAAGCACAGAAGCGGGGCCTTGCAAATGTCACTTTCGTGGTGACGTTTCCGAGCAGCGGCCTGGAATCCATCTGCCCACCTTGAAGCACACATGCTCGGAGTGCAGCAGCTCATTGACGCTCGGGTGACTGTGCCTTCTCCCGCAGGGCAGGGCTCGGGCCGGGAGAGCAAGTCAGGATTCTTCTGGGCTTTGGATGCTGAAGCGAACGCAGTGTTTTAGCTGCCTGGTCCGTGCGGGGCTGCTTCTTCCAGTTTAATGTGCCCGTCGGCAGGAAAACAGCAGGATACTGTCCCAACCCCGGTCACGGATGTGTCCAAGACAGAGGCACAAGAATTAGAGGTGACCGAGTGCAAATGGGTAAAAAAATATTCCCTGTGGTCATTTTAGCTCCTTCCTGAATTTCTTAAAGGCACCTCCAAGAAGGCGGGTGCCGTTTCTCCTGGGGAAAGCGAGACTCCCCCTACCCGGGGTCTGTCTCTGTTCTTCCTCGCGCCTCCTACAAGGTGGTCTTCCAAGGTTTCAGAGAATCCCACCAACTCAGGAAATTGCAAAAGGCCAGGAGAAACCAGAGTTGCAAGTTTCCTTTGCCCATACAAAGTTGCAAGTCTGCTAACCCTTCCCGCCTGCTAGGCCCTGACCGCACGGTCTGTCGGGAAACTGGGCACCGGATTCCCGGAGAGTAAACTCCTTGGGGATGACAGACAGGGACCATCCAAGTTCCCGCTGGGGCCCGGGAGAATCAGGTCGTCCAGGGTTTTGCACGTTGATTTTCTTGCATTGGGTTCTCCAGTGCCGGCAAGGAAATCCCGCGAGCTGCCTGCTGACTTGCACCCCGAGATCGCGCCGCTGGGAAAACAGACCCCAAGGAGGAGTCCCGGGTCCATGTGTCCAGGCGCCCTCCTTACCACCCACCGGGGGGCATGTTTGATGCGGGCAGATGGCTCATTCATTTTAATAAGTTAATGACGCAATAAATTAATGAATTTGCTTTGGGAGGCCGAGGCCAGGGGCCTTCTAGCATGCTCTGACCAAGGGCTTCCGAGCTCACGCTCGCTCCCGGGCAGAGTCTCGGGCTTGATCCCCGACATCTTGATTCCAAGCCAACTCTGCTCCTCCGTTTGCCATGCTAACCGGACGCGCGGGCCCAGTGCAGACTGCGGACACTGCTCTCCGGCTGGCAGGCGGCTTCAGGACCCCTCGCAGGGGGACTCTGTGCAGGACCTGGCTCTGGGGACTGAGCTGGCTTTCACCGCAAGGGAAGGTCATTCCGGGAAAAGGGCAGAGGGTGCTGCTTGGGGGAAACCACCCCAGACGAAGGGGAAAGAATCCAACAGGCAGCTCAGGGGCAGAAGGGGCAGAAGAGGGACTCCGGGGTCCCTGGCTGTCCCCTGCTCGCTAGGCTGGGATGCATATGGCCCAGCGCAATGCAGCGGGGAACCCGCACCGCCTTGGAGCTGGAATAATGTGGGCTCGGAAAAGCGGAGCCCACAGATGGTGCAGCGCAGCCCAGAATCCAGGAAGGAAGGAGGGGGAGGGGCTGGGCAGACCCTCGACCGGGAAGACGGCTGTCGACGGCGCGCGTGCGGCATGCGCAGGTGGGAAGACCCGGATTGCGTCGCAGGGTCCGTCTGCGCCAGGGCGTGGACCCCCGGGGGAGCTCGGAGGGTGCCCGCCAGGGTCCCTTCCGCAGCGCACGATCGGGTCCACCGCCAGGCTTCGGGGGCCGGCAGGACAGAGGAGAAGAAGGCGCACTGGAAGGACCCACCCTGACTCAGACTGGAAAGGACGGGGGTCCGTTTTGACTGGATCACACCCACCTGCACCCTGTGTAAAGCCAGGACTTCCTCCTCCAAGACAAAAGAGAAACGTCGGACGTGGCAGTTCCTTGGCTGAGCCCATTTCTCAGTCAGCGCTGAGAAATGCATTTCTTTCCTTTTCTTTTTTTTTCTTTCTTTCTTCTTCTTTTTTTTTTTTTTTTTTTTTTTTTTTTTTTTTTTGTCCAGTGGATTGAACTCTGGGGCCCTCGACCGCCAAGCCACCTCCCCAGCCCTCTTTGGTATTTTATTTAGACACAGGGTCCCGCCGAGTTGCTCAGGGCCTTCCTTGCTATGTTGCTGAGGCTGGCCTCCAACTCACCATCCTCTCCCCTCAGCCTCCTGAGCTGCTGGGATGACCTGCGTGCACCACTGCGCCCGGCTGAGAAATGCATTTCTTTAAGATATTTAAATGAGATTCTTTTTTAAACAGGGGCCTAGCCCTACCCTTCCAGTGCAATATGTGGTTTTTGAGTGGGACCCATTTCCTGAGCAGGGTACAGCCTTCCAACAACACCCTCCCCGTCACCGGCTGCTCTCAGACTACGATCCATGGACTCTGCTGTTTGCATTTTTCTGGTTTCAAAGACTCAAGCGTCCAGAAAGTTCTACCGATAGAGATGAAAAAGTTCCACATGAACATCCATAAACTGCATAGAAGGTGGTAAGGAATGAAATCCTAAATGCACACATGGTAGATTTCAGATTCTCCCCGAGACGACCCATGTCATTTGAAGGGGAAACTTAACTCAAAAGAACAGGTTTAGCCAAACAGAAACCCGTGCGTGCCAGCCGGCACTGGGTCTGCCCGGGGCGCACGCACACCCATCTTCCAATGGGTCTCCTTCCAAGGGATTTCAAGAAAATCAACAAATGCACAGTAGAAGCACAACTCCTAACGGGTCAGATTTAAAACCTACGACCAATTTCCTACAGTGCCGCGGAATCTCCAGTTGCTTAAATAACGTCCGGTCCGCAAAGCGGCAGGTCTTCCCCAAGCTCTAGATAAAGATGGGCCTTCGCAGACGTGGGAAGGTCCTCCTCCCACCAGGAGAACCTTTCTTGGGGTCCTCGGGTGTGCGTCTCCGCGTGCTGGGCAGGCTGACATCTTCCCGTACCTGGCATGAGAAAGACAACGGAGTTAGTGGACATTTCCACAAAACTGGGTGCTTCTTCTATTTGCATTTTTTAAAAAAAATAACATAAACGTGCCCTGAATCCTCAGCTCCGCTTTCCGCGGTTTCGGTTACTCGCGGTCCTAAGGGGCGAAGTGGAAAATCCCAGACATGAACCCTTCCACCCAAGGAATGCGCCACGTGCTGTTGCGGGCAGCGCCCTCTTCTGTTCCCAACGGGAACTGACTCTCTCCTCTGTGCAGCGTTTCCAGGCGATATACCGGACCCACCCGTGAGTCACTTAGGAAATCGCCTCGGTTACCAAATCCAACGTCATGGTGGGTGATCTACACACGCTGGCATCCAAGTGACCCCTGCCTTCCTCAATAATGAACCCACAGTCAGTAGTGACACAGGCAATTTTAGTAGAATATAAGGTTGTGATTGATTGTTCTATTTTACAGACACAGGGTCCAGGACTTGTTGAACTTCCAAGCAGTCCTGGGACATAATCCCGGATGGATAAGTGGAAGATCAAGATAAGGCAACATTTTCCCTGGCAATTCCGGCAAAGATCCACCCGTCTCAATTCAAAAGGGGTGTCATCCCTTAAAAAAGAAACTGAAAGGTATTTTAAAGGTCAATTTTCAGATGGGACAAGCTACCCTCATCCTAAGGCACCGGAAAATGAGATGGATCAAATAGTGCCATCACCCACGAACTAACCCTCACTGGCACCCCCATTGATGGGAGAAGATCGGGCTCCACAAAGGAATCTCTGCCCGCGTGAAACCGTCGCGCCCGGTCCTTCTGTGTTGCGAATCCCGGAGATGTTGCCGGTTCCGTTGTGTGTGCGGATTAATTGAGACGGATTAAAATTTAAATGTGTCTGGGGTTCAGAAGACAAGGCCAAAATCCAAATTTGTCACAACAACAGAAAGCAAGTTGACTGCGAACTGTGTCAAGCCTTCCGATCAGTTTAAAGATCTCCCAGGGAGAAATCTTTCAGAAGAGGCAATTGGAGGAGGGAGGCCTGGACAAACTGGGGGTATCTAAATGACTTATGGGTTCAAAGACCCACAGCTGGAATCTGCTAGCTGGTAAAGCTAAACCCAAGTCAGGGTTCTTCTGAGACAAAGAGATGGATGTGTGCGGCATGGGCCTTCCATTCCTCTGCCATGTTTCTCCTCTCAGATTGACTTCCATCCAGACTTCTTCTCGATGCATCCATGACAGGCCAGGGTGGAGGTTTCTTACAGAGACCATTTCCTCTGGACAGGTCCCTCCCTCCCAAACCCAAGCCACTGCTCAAAGACTTGGTGTTCCCTCATGGATGGTGAAGATCGCCCGCCAACCTCCTGTTCCATGTAACTGGGGAAATCATAGGAATGAGGTGAAAATGGGGAAAACAAATAGACCCATCTCTGACTCTACTTCACTCCTCTTACACCGGACATCGTGCTTGCTTGGAAGTTCAAGGAAGAAAGAGCTCATGTCAGTGGCAAAAGTAAGCAGTGTACAAATTGGCAACCCAAAAGATCTTTACAACTGATATTTTTAAAAGAGAGATTGAGATGGTCAATGAAGTAGACTTGAAATAATTTTTTGCCATTTCAGAAAGAACTTGGTGATGCCATTTGGGGTAGCCTCTGGTGTGCTGATACACACACACACACACACACACACACACACACAAGAGGCTCAAAGGGGTTGTTATGGTTTGGATACAAGGTGTCCCCCAAAAGATCACGTGGGAGACATTGTAAGAAATTTCGGGGCTGGGGAGACAGCTCAGTCAGTAGAGTGCTTGCCTTGCAAGGATAAGGTCCTGGGTTCGATCCCCAGCACCCCAAAAACAAGAAAAAAAAAAATTTCAGCGGTGAAATGATTGGGTTATGGGAGGTCTAATCTAGTCAGTGGACTAATCTACTTACATAAATGGACTGAATGGTGACTGTAGGCAGGTGGGTGTGGCTGGAGGAGCTGGGTCACTGGGCACCTGCCTTTGGGGACTATATCCTGTTCCTGGCTCCCTGGGGACTATATCCTGTCCCTGGCTCCATGGGGTTTATATCTGGTCCCTGGTGAGCAGAGCTCTCTCTGCTTCCTGGTGCCACGTCCTGAGCTGCTCTCCTCCTCCAGGCCCTTCCGCCATTTTGTTCTGCCTCACCTTGGGCCAGAGCCATGGAGTCGGCCCACCAAGGACTGAGCCTCTGCAAACACAAGCTCAAATCAACTTTTCCTCCTCTAATTGTTCTTGTCAGGTCCTTCGGTCACCGCAGCAAAAATACTAACTAAAACACTGCCTTTTGCCAACACTTAAATATTACACGGGAACTGTTCTAATTTCTAGAAAAGACACTTGAAGAAATTGGGCATGGGGGTGCACACCTGTCCTCCTAGGGCTTCAGGAGGCTGAGACAGGAGGACCTCAAGTTCAGGACAGCTTTACAAGACCCTAAGCAACACAACAAGACCCAGTGTGAAAATAAAAAATACAGCTAGAGGGATAACTAAGTGGTTCAGGATCCCCAGGGTCGAATTCCCAGTACCAAACACAAAAAAAAAGAACCTCAGGAGTAGTGTTTCTCAAACACAGCACTGCAGAGGTCACCTGGGGCGAGGCCCGTACACCTGACCAGGAATGTATAAATCAGTTACAGTAAGAAACTGACAGTAGCTAATAAAATACAACAAACTCACACATTCCAAACAGAACATTCTCGACTATACACTCTAAAGAGAGTTCGAGGAACGTGGTCCCTTTTTCTTCAGACGGCCTCTGGACGGTACCCGCCCGACTTCTTGTGCTGATACGATGCTTCCACTATGAGAAGCAGGTGGGGAAGGAGGGAAACCTGCACTGGGAGTTGGGATGTTCGGCTCTGGTATCACTCCTGTCCACCTGCTACCCAACATGGCGGCTCAGTGACTAACAGGTGGGTACCCTACACAGGGTGGATACCCAGGAAAGGGAGTCCTGGGGTTTCATCATGGGATCCAAACAGTGTGCCATGAAAAAACTTAGAAATGGTCAATTTCTGGAATTTTCCATTTACTATTCGAGACGGCTGCTGACTGGAGGTGACTGGAATCACAGGTGACGATGTGTCAGATCAGAGGGACTCGGTTTTGCTGTTTCTTTGCTTGCGTCCTGACGGATGAAGGAGGCAATTGGGTAAAGGCCGACTCCCCTGGAAGTGGGGTCGTATCGAACTCTTTTTGTTCATTTCCAAACGTAAAGACGTACCTTCCAAAAGGCGAGTTCCTATCCTCAGAAATTCTTGAAGATTTCCAAGTCTTTCTCTGGCACTGGGGCGGTGGTCTCCCAGTCATTCTCGGAATACGTCTCAAAGTTGGAGGTATCGCCGTCGCTGGATAACTTGGGGACGATGGGGGGCTGCAGGAGGCCACGGGAACAGAGAGTCTCAGTTAGAAAGGGCGGGCATGGGGACCCTGTGCATCTCCCTTCTGCTACAGGACATAAAAATGGAATGGATGTGAAAAAGATGAACAGGTTTCCAAGTTCATGAACAGAGAGGGCAGTTTTCCAATGTTCATGAACAGGGAGGGCAGATTTCCAATGCTCATGAACAGGGAGGGCAGGTGTCCAATGTTCATGAACAGGGAGGGCAGGTGTCCAATGTTCATGAACAGAGAGGGTAGGTTTCCAATGTTCATGAACAGGGAAGGCAGGTTTCCAATGCTCATGAACAGGGAGGGCGGGTGTCCAATGTTCATGAACAGAGAGGGCAGGTGTCCAATGTTCATGAACAGAGAGGGCAGGTGTCCAATGTTCATGAACAGAGAGGGCAGGTGTCCAATGTTCATGAACAGAGAGGGCAGGTGTCCAATGTTCATGAACAGAGAGGGCAGGTGTCCAATGTTCATGAACAGGGAGGGCGGGTGTCCAAGTTTATGAACAGGGAGGGCAGGTTTCCAATGTTCATGAACAGAGAGGGCAGGTTTCCAATGTTCGTGAACAGGGAGGGCAGGTTTCCAATGTTCATGAACAGGGAGGGCAGGTTTCCAATGTTCATGAACAGAGAGGGCAGGTTTCCAAGTTCATGAACAGAGAGGGCAGGTTTCCAAGTTCATGAACAGAGAGAGCCAGGAAGCAAAGCTCTGTGAGAGAGTGAGTCTGACACTTATTGCTCTGATCTGGGGGATGTTTAGGGAATTAAGGGAACAAGGATGGTCCCTGGTGCCTGCCAACTGCACTCCACCATGAGAATGGCCTGATTCTTTATTAAAGTGCAGATTCCCTGGTGCACCTACATCCAGGACCTTCTCAGAGAACTGGTCTAGATTCTGGAAAATTCCACCAAAATGGAAATGGGCACCCAGACTCAGATTTGAGTATCACTGTTGCAACTACTCAACTGCCACAGTAGCATGAGAGCCGTCCCTGGCAGCGTGTGAGTGAGTGGGTCTGGATGTGTGTCAATAAAACTTTATTTACAAAATCAAGAGAAGGGCCGGGTTGGGCCCCCCATGTGAGGTGTGCAGACTCCTGGATACGTGATGGCCTAAGCCACGTCTGCCTTGGAGAATCTGTGGTGGGCACAGAAGCCCGCTGATGTTCCACCATCCTGTGCAACCTGAGGACTGGCTGAGAGGGGTCTACGCAGGTGAAGCTCCTCATTTCTCTCCTCAGCTAGCCTCGCCTCACGAGGCCCAGTGATGCTCAGATTTTTAAGTCCAGAGAAAGCAATTCTTTCACACCATGGGGTGAAGAAGGAGCAGAAAGTTCTGCAGGTATGGGCAGAGGCTTCCCAGCTCTGTACTAGAAGTCAGACTAGAGTAGGACTGGATGAAAGAGTGGTGGAAATTAGAAAACGTCTAAAAATTAGAAAATGTCTATCGGAATGGGTTTTGATGAGCCGTAAGACACTGGAAGGATTAAAAAAAAATCTAATAAAATGCCCTGACAGAGAGGAGGCCTGAGAGAGGAGCAAACGGGGAGGGAGGTTTGGTCACCGGTACCTTTGACGGTTTCTGCACACTGTGCACACATCACCTGTTTGAAGGATGTTTAAATAACGCCGTTTCACACAAGAAAACCTGGAAAAGACCTCGACCCCAATGGAGTCTTGGTGCAGGACTCCCTTCGTCCACTAGCCTGGCACCATGACGGCACCCTGCACAGAGGCTAGACGGAGACCTCACCCCTTAGCCTGCCGATAACTCCTAGCTAGAAAGAGGAAGGACCTGAGCTTCCCCAGGGTCTCACACTGGTAAGGGATGCAGCCCGGTCTCAGGAGGCTGAGGCTGGAGGATCACAGGTTGGAAGCCAGTCTCAGCAATTTAGTGAGGGCCTAAGCAACTCACTGAGACCCTGTCTCAAAATAAAATGTAAAAAGGGTTGGGGATGACATGGCTCCGTGGTTTAAGCACCCCTGGGTTTAGTCCCTGGTACTAAAAAATTTTGGACTGCAGAGCTGGGCGCGACAGTCCACGCTGAGAAGGTCCCTGGCACTAAGATGCTCATTGAACAAATTGAGGAAGAACAATGAGAAACTAGAAATAGTACCCAGCTATCCCACTTCAGGGTACATGTGCTGATGAACTGCAAGGAGCACGCAGAGAGCCCCCCGCATGCCCACAGGGCTATTCCAAATGCTAAGGAATGGGCTCAGCCTAGGTGTCCATCAGTGGACGCATGGATAAAGAAAAAGCAGTATATGCACACAATGGAATACTATTCAGCCATGAAAAAGAATGCTCTGCCATTGGCAGGAACAGGCAGGGAACTGGGGGCCACTCATCTTAAGTGACAGAAGAAGCCAGGCCCAGAAAGACAAGTAGCCCCTGACTCCCGCTCACGGGTGGGATCTGAAAACCTCAGCCAGAGAGCAACAGAGCGGTCCTCGGAGGCTGGACTCACGGCAGGCGGTCAGCGAGGTTCGAGACGCCACAGGGAACCTCATGAAGGCCCGCGCGTAGTCACCAGCACAGGGGACACTGAGCGCAAAGGGGCCTCGGCACGTGTGTGGATCACACGGGACTCCGCGCTGCACGGCGGTGACAGATGCAGACACCCAAGCCGGGCAGCCCTCCCGCGGGACCTGAGCGAAGGCTGCCCTGGGTTCCAGGTCGGCTGTTTGAATATCGCCTCATGTTCTGCGCCATGTTGAGGCCGCCAAGGGAGGGATTCGGAAGGGGCTCCCCGACAGGGCAGGTCACCTTGAGTTTCCTCTGGAGGACGGTGTCCCAGTCCACAGCGCGGAACCACCGGTGCTGCTTGATGTCGTTGGCGCCGTTCTGCGGGAGAGACGCGGCCAGGTCAGTGTGTCCCTCACTGCCCAGGGCAGGAAAGGGCTCCAGACCACGTGCACCCGGCCGCATCTTCTGCCGAATCCCAAAAGTGCCCAGAGCCGGGTGCGGTGGGGCTCGCCTGTCATCCCCACGGCTTGGGAGGCTGAGGCGCGAGGATGGCGAATTGGAGGCCAGCCTCAACCACTCAGCCAGACCCTGGGGATGTGGCTTGGTGGTTAAGCACCCCTGGGTTCAATCCCCGGCACCAAAAGCCAGACAAAAAAAGAATTGGTAGGGCGCCCCAGGTGGGTGGGGACTGAAAACAGTAAGCGCCAACTATCAGCAGGGCCGGGGCTCATGAAGCAAAATATCAAAAAAAAAAAAATGGAACCAGCATGTGACTTTTAAAATAACAATTGATTCATGCAAAAGCCGGAGCACCCCTGTCTATCAGAGCACGGCTCACACTAAACTGAGAGGTGGTCATTCTAGAAACCGGCCTGGACAGGTGAGTGGACAGACACAGTGCAGCCCCGCCACACGGTGGAATAGTATTCACCCATAAAAAAGGAAGAATACCAGATCAAGTTCCCAAATGAGACTGAATCAGGAGAAGATTGCATAGAATGGAAGAAATCAGACCCAAAAAGTGATGCTTTGTACGATTCCATTCATTCAAAGGGCCAGAACAGGGAGATTCTATTTAAAAAAAAATCTGATTTGTGATTGGTTCAGGTCACTCAGCAGAGCGGGGCTGCCGCTGTTCAGACGCTGCCAATGATTTGCAACTGACCAGGGTGAGGGCTGCTTGTAATTCTGAATATAAGAGCCGCACACGCCTATCATCCCAGCACCTCTGGAGGCTGAGGCTGGAGGATCGTCAGTTAGAGGCCAGCCTCAGTAACACAGCAAGACTCTGTCTCGAAATTAAAAAAAAAATAAAAACAGCAGGGGGTGCGGCTCAGGGGTGAAGCTCTGGCATTCGATCCCCGGTACTGGAAAATAAATGCCCCGGGACATGGACGTGGGGACACGGGGTAGAATACTGACCTTCATGTTTCCCAGCCGCTTGGTCCGGTCAACCACCAGCAATTTCTTAATGAGGTCTCTGTTCGGGGAAGGGACACACAATCAGCCAAGCTCGGCGAGAGCAGGTTCGTCGGGCACGTCATCCCGGGGTCCCTGGGGTCCCTCTCCAAGTTCTCGCCCCTTTCCGTCCTCAAAGGATGGACTCGGTTGAGGCTGGACTGCCCGCTCGCCCGGCAGCCCTGAGGGAATAGGGCTCAGTCCATCGTCACAGAACCGCACCCTGGAACGGGCTGTGCCTCGCGGAAGGATCCGGGCCCTGTGCGTGAATGGACCCGCCCACCAGTCCGTAGTCCTCACGGGCCCAGGAGACGTTGGCTGGTGCCAAAAGGAACCGTCTGCGTATTTACGCGGTTCCTTTTCCAAAGGCCTGCGTTCCTCCCGGGACCCCGGCCCGGGTCTCTGCAGCCCGCCAGTAGTTCACTAGGACTTGCTCCCGAGGACCGACGGCTCCTGACCCCGTTTCCAGGTATCTCAGAGGTACAACGAAGTGTCCCCAGGACCTTTGCACGGCGCGGAGAGGCTGGAGTTCCCTGGCATCAGCTATGGTGCTGGGTCTCCCTGGGAAGCTAAGGCTCTAACATCCAGAGGCCCGAGACCCTTCAGGGCTGCCCGTGGCACCTGCCCCGCCCGATGCGGGATGTCCACAGGGAGCGTTGGAGACGCTGCGGTTGGCAATGCTGTGCACCCTGAGGCACCCAGGGCGCCCTCTCTGGGTCCAGTTGCTCTGAGAGAGCACCTGAGACCAGAAGCCAACCCAAGCCAGGGCTTTGGTGGATCTTTCCGGAAGATAAGAAAGGCTTTCTGGAGAAAACACAAGATCAGGAGGAAGGAAGTCGGCTTTTGGTGGAGTTGGGGGCTTTGGATCCGTGGATCCAGCCACCGCAGTAGGAAATATTACGGGGGAAAAAACAAAACTTATGTCTGCTCAAGAGGAAAGGCTTCTCCCTGGACCGGTCCCTACACCCAGGCGGCAAAACCACTGCTGACAGAGCGTTTGTCTGGCGTTCAGCATTAGAAGCCGTCGAGGGACAGATCGAAAAGCTGGAAAGTTATTCAGAAGCTAGAAGAATCCATGAACCTGGGCCTTCTTGATATATTTTTTTGTTGTTGTTAATTTTAAAATTTTTTGGTACTAGCGACGGAACCCAGGGGTGCTTCACCCTAGAGCTGCAGCCCCAGCCCTTGTTATTATTTTATTTGCTATGTAGCTGAGGCCGGCCTCCAACCTGTGAGCCTCCTACCTCAGCCTCCCTAGGTGCTGAGATGATACGTGAACGCCACCATCCCCGGCCGTAACTGGATTTTTTTAAAGCGTTTCGCCACCCACGTGTAATGTCACTCAACGGGAAGGGGCTTTGGGGACGGGCAGACTCAGCAATGCACTCGGCTCCTCTTGCTAAAAAATAGCTCTTCAAAGCGGCCGCTGGGTCAGGAGAAAACCTGCTTTGTTCGGAGACGGCCTCTGACAGGCGACCGCTTTTTGAGTATCTGGAAAACTGGAATCGTCTTCACAAAACCCGTCTTTCTCCCGTCAATCACCTCAGCCCGGCCAATGCTCAGCAAATGCGGAAGCATCCTGGTGGCGGCCGTCAGCGGGAGGATTTTAAAGTCCCTGAAGGATGAGGCCAGTCTCCGCCCCACAGAGAAGGCCAGTTCTGCTGAACCCAAGAGGCTCCGGAGGCTGAGGCAGGAGGATCGAGTGTTCAAAGTCAGCCTCAGTCAAAGTGAGGCCCTGAGCAACTCAGGGAGACCCTGTCTCTAAATAAAATGCAAAATAGGGCTGGGGAGGGGGTTCAGGGGTGAAGCACCCCCTGGTTCAGTCTCTGCTACCCCAAGAATAAAATAAAAAGCAGAGGTTGTGCCCAGGAGCCGAAGCCCATTCGATCCGGTAGCGAGGATCCCGGCCAACCGTGAGCTCGGCTTTACAGAAACACCCCCCACCGAGGGCGCGCGGCTACTCACTTCGCGCTGAAATCCAGGTGTCTCGGGAAATCTATTCTGCCAGCGAGAATTTTCTGATAGATGCCAAACGGGTTGTCATCGAAAAACGGAGGAAACCTGTTGGGAAAATAAGCGTCTATTTTCAGTGGGGAGAAAGTGTGGAAAAAGAAAGTTCTCGAGGAAAGAGGGCTGCATCCCTTTGATGGACATCATTCCTTTCCTGTGCACCTTTGCAAAAATGTCCTCTCGCACCCTGAACCCACTGCGACCTGAACGCACACTGTCGGGTGCAGGTTTTTCCTCAGACGGAACACAGGGTGCCCAGCGGTCTGGGAAGGTTCCTTTGGAGAGGACAAGATCTCCCAGGGAAGGTCAGATAAATCAGCATGGCTCTCTAGAAGGTGCTGGCGGGCAGCAGATCTAGTGTAGAAGTGGACAGTTTGAGGCCCCCGATCTGGTTTTGTCGATAAAGTTTTATTAGTTAGTGGCCCCTGATCTGGTTTTGTCAATAAAGTTTTATTAGTTAGTAGCTCCCTGGTTTTGTTGATAGTTTTATTAGTTAGTGGCCCCTAATCTGGTTTTGTCAATGAAGTTTTATTAGTTAGTGGTCCCTGATCTGGTTTGGTTAATAAAGTTTTATTAGTGACCCTCAATCTGGTTTTGTTGCTAAAGCTTTATTAATTAGTGGTCCCTGATCTGCTTTTGTTGCTAAAGTTTTATTAGTTAGTGGCCCCTGATCTGGTTTTGTCAATAGTTTTATTAGTGGCCCCCAATCTGGTTTTGTTGATAAAGTTTTATTGGTACCAAGTTATGAGCATTCAGTGACATACGGTCTGTGTTTGCTTTTGAGCAACAAACAGAATCGGTAGCTACCAGGGACAAGGGTGCTCTGCTGAACTGAACATTTTTTCTCTCTGTTCTCGTTAGGAGACAACACCCCTAGAAATACAAAAATTTAACTGAGTACTTTTGGGCATTCATATACTTGGTTTCTTTACTGCCTTGAATTCCATTTCAGTTCCTACATTTTGTGATGCGGCATAAAGGTTAGTTTTCCAACAGTGGGTGTGAAGTTAGGAGCAACCATGCATCAGAAGGTCGGGAGCAGTGCTCCGTGCCCAGGATCCAGGGACTCAGGAGGCTGAGGCAGGAGGATTGCAAGTTGGAGGCCAGCCTCAGTGAGACCCCATCTCTAATTAAAAGCATAAGAAAGGGCTCAGTGGTAAAGCAACCCTGGGTTCCACCCCTGGTAGCACATTAAAATAATAGCAATAATAATAATAATAAGAATCTCGATCCTCATCTGCTCCACGCTTCTCAGACAAAATAGGGTGGCAAGGCTGCTGGAGACCGGGGTCCCCAAGACTCGGCTACAGGGCCAAGCACTGTGCACGTGCAAGGGTTGGGGGTGAAACCTAGTGTCAGACAAAGCCCTGGGGGGGGGGGGGGGCTGGCTTGTCCTGGAGAGCAGTGATTCTCAAGGAGGGGTCCCAGGGAACCCCAGGGTTCCCAGGTCGGTCAGCAGCCGTCCGATCCTTTCCCTGACTCCAAACAGGAATGGGGGTGGATTTCCTTTTTTTTTTTTTTCTTCCTACACCGAAACCCTGAGGCTAGCGTGGGTCTGAGCTCCCTGTGGGTTTTACATCAGCGTCTTCCACCCTCCGCAAATGAAAAATGAAAAGCTATCTGGAAAAGAAATCGGGTCTTTGCAGAACATGGATGGGCTGTTCCTCTGGTGGTCATTCCCTCACCCAAAGAACCCGACAAGGTCACGCCTGCGTGAAGGAGTCGGAGCAAAGCAGAGGTGACTTGAAGTGTCTCTGAGGATGCGCTCAGGGTCCATGCACATCCTGCACCTGCAAACCCTGCACCTGCAAACCCTGCATCTGCAAACCCCGCACCTGCACATTCCGCACCTGCAAACCCTGCACCTGCACATTCCACATCTGCAAACCCTGCACCTGCACATCCTGCACCTGCAAACCCTGCACCTGCAAACCCTGCATCTCCAAATCCCGCACCTGCAAACCGTGCACCTGCACATCCTGCACCTGCAAACCCTGCACCTGCACATCCTGCACCCGTAAACCCTGCACCTGCACATCCCACACCTGCACACCCTGCACATCCTGCACCTGCAAACCCTGCACATCCTGCACCTGCAAACCCTGCACCTGCACATCCTACACCTGCAAACCCCGCACCTGCACATCCTGCACCTGCACATCCCATACCTGCACATCCTGTACCTGCAAACCCTGCACCTGCACATCCTGCACCTGCAAACCCTGCACCCTGCACCTGCAAACCCTGCACCTGCACATCATGCACCTGCAAACCCTGCACCTGAGCTTCCGCGGGTTTCCCTGCCCCAGCGGGCAGGGCTCGCAGATTCTGGGGGAGAGTCAGGACTGTCACCAATGAGGAAGATCCAACCGCTGGTCAAAGGCTTCCAACTATTTCACACCTGCTGCCCGACCAGTGCTCGGCTGAGCCGAGGGTACCGCAAGAGTCCCAGGCAAGCACCGCAGTCATCGCAGCCTGAAATTCTACTTCAGCGCTGTCCTGGTGGGGGCGAGACGCCGGCAAGGCCGCTGTCGGGCAGTGCGTTCCGAGCGCGTGCTGACCAGGGGTGGATGGATGGACCAGCCTTCAGCCCGGACTCTGGAATGTCCTATTCTATCCTCACTGCGGAGGCTGGGGAACCTCGTTCTGCTTAAGAGGCGGGGACTCGGCCTCTCAGGCAACGCTGCCCCCTTGTGGATTTATACGGAAGCGGAACGGCCCGGAACCGGGGGAGCAGGAGTGAGTCCTAGCTTTCCTCTGCGTGGGGCTGCTGACCCTGGGCATCGCAAGACGCTGCGTGACCGTGAGGTGCTACATGCGCCTGAGAGAGGGGTTGGGAAGACTCAGGTGAACAGGTGGGCAGGCAGAGATCCCACGCGGGACACCCGGATAAAAACACAGCTGGGAAGAGAACAGGTGGACCAGGGACAGGAAGCCAGACACACGGACAAGTGTGCAAATACAGATCGAACCCGTAGAGATGACGGACGGGAAATGAGGGACAGATGACAGACGGGGATACAGACAGGTGCATGGAGGTAGGGATGGAGGAGGAGGTGGAGGGAGGTGCACAGATGATGGGTGGATGGATGGATGGATGGATGGGTGGATGGGTGGATGGATGGATGGATGGGTGGGTGGATGGATGGGTGGGTGGGTGGATGGATGGGTGGGTGGGTGGATGGATGGGTGGACAGGTGGGTGGATGGATGGGTGGATGGATGGATGGGTGGATGGGTGGGTGGATGGGTGGATGATGGATGGGTGGATGGGTGGATGGATGGATGGGTAGGTGGATGGGTGGGTGGACGGGTGGGTGGATGGGTGGATGGATGGGTGGATGGATGGATGGGTGGATGGGTGGGTGGATGGGTGGATGATGGATGGGTGGATGGGTGGATGGGTGGATGGGTGGGTGGGTGGATGGATGGATGAATGGATGGGTGGGTGGATGGATGGATGGATGGATGGATGGGTGGGTGGATGAATGGATGGTGGATGGATGGATGGATGGGTGGATGGATGGGTGGGTGGATTGATGGATGGGTGGATGGATGGATGGTGGATGGATGGATGGATGGGTGGATGGATGGGTGGGTGGGTGGATGGATGGATGGATGGATGGTGGATGGATGGGTGGATGGATGGATTTATGGGTGGATGGATGGGTGGGTGGGTGGATGGGTGGATGGATGGATGGGTGGGGGGATGGG
This sequence comes from Sciurus carolinensis, assembly GCF_902686445.1. Lineage (NCBI taxonomy): Eukaryota > Metazoa > Chordata > Mammalia > Rodentia > Sciuridae > Sciurus > Sciurus carolinensis. The sequence continues at coordinate 1,881,952 of NC_062232.1, forward strand.
TGGATGGATGGATGGATGGGTGGGTGGATGGGTGGATGGGTGGATGGATGGATGGGTGGGTGGATGGATGGATGGAAGGTAGGATGGATGGATGGATGGGTAGGTGGATGGGTGGATGGATGGGTGGGTGGGTGGATGGGTGGGTGGGTGGATGGATGGGTGGGTGGGTGGGTGGATGGATGGATGGATGGGTGGGTGGATGGGTGGATGGATGGATGGGTGGGTGGATGGATGGATGGGTAGGTGGGTAGTTGGATGGGTGGATGGGTGGGTGGGTGGTTGGATGGGTGGATGGAAGGGTGAATGGGTGGGTGAATTGGTGGGTGGATGGATGTTGGATGGGTGTGTGGTGGATGGGTGGTGGATGGGTGGTGGATGGGTGGATGGATGGGTGGGTGGGTGGATGGATGGATGGATGGATGGTGGATGGATGGGTGGATGGATGGATGGATGGGTGGATGGATGGGTGGGTGGGTGGATGGGTGGATGGATGGATGGGTGGGGGGATGGGTGGATGGATGGATGGATGGGTGGGTGGATGGGTGGATGGGTGGATGGATGGATGGGTGGGTGGATGGATGGATGGAAGGTAGGATGGATGGATGGATGGGTAGGTGGATGGGTGGATGGATGGGTGGGTGGGTGGATGGATGGGTGGGTGGGTGGGTGGATGGATGGATGGATGGGTGGGTGGATGGGTGGATGGATGGATGGGTGGGTGGATGGATGGATGGGTAGGTGGGTAGTTGGATGGGTGGATGGGTGGGTGGGTGGTTGGATGGGTGGATGGAAGGGTGAATGGGTGGGTGAATTGGTGGGTGGATGGATGTTGGATGGGTGTGTGGTGGATGGGTGGTGGATGGGTGGTGGATGGGTGGATGGATGGGTGGATGGATGGGATGGATGGGTGGGTGGGTGGGTAGATAAATGGATGGGCGAATAGATGGGTAGGTGGGTGGATGGGTGGGTGGATGGATGGATGCATGGATGGGATGGATGGGTGGGTGGACGGGTGGATGGGTGGATGGGTGGATGGATGGATGGGTGGGTGGGTGGATGGATGGAATGGTGGATGGACGGATGGGTGGATGGATGGGTGGGTGGGTGGGTGGGTGGGTGGATGGGTGGGTGGATGGATTGGTGGGTGGGTGGATGGATAGATGGATGGATGGTGGCTGGATGGATGGATGAAAGGTTAGATAGATTGACAGGCACATGAATGAATGGACAGATGGAAGATGGGCTGAGAGATGACTGACAGTTGCAGACACATGAACCACGTAGACAAACGCAGGATTCAGGGACGCTCTTCCCTCTCGACAGGGCTCGTATCTAAGTCTTGAGGTCACATTCTTGGGCAGGACTTCTTCCTGGTGGGTCTGATCCTCAAGCTAGTCTGGGATTGAAGGACGAGCTTCCTTACAGGGAGAGCAGAGAGAAGCCCAGGGCCCTGATCTCCGTCAGCTCCTGGAGGAAGCCAGGGTCCCGCTAGGAACCAGGGCAGAGGCAGGAATTCCCTGGGCTGCACACGCGGCCCGGCAGCTCCCTCAGGCCTCTCTTGCTACCTCTGTTCCCAACTGAAAGGGAAGATTCCAGGTAGGAACCGCTGCTCCTGGTCCCCCAGGGACTCACAGATGCACACAGGCTCCCACTGGGGATCGGCCCAGAGGATCAGCTGGCGCCACGGTCCCCAAGCTCGACATGTCTGCTTTACGTTTCTGGCAGGGACAGCTCGGGCATCCGCCAGATTCCCACACGGTACCCGGGCAAGACTTGGTCAAGGATCCACCCTCCAGCTCTCTGACGAGGGGGAGAAGGGAGACCTCCCCTCACTTTACAGGATGCCCAGAGTGGGAATCCCGGAGGCAGCCTCTGCCGGCTGCTGTTTCGCCGTTGCTGTGCTGCATCTGATTGGCGAGGCTTTGTGCAGAATGTACGCTGCCCTATTCTGCATGCGAATTCCAGAATGGGCTGCACCAAGAGCAAAGTGGGATTCAGGAGGCACAGGCATTTCAGAACATCTCCGCGGGTGTGCATCTCTCTCTCCCTGATCTAGGCACACCTGTCAATCATCATCACAGGTGTGCATTTCTCTCTCTCTGCTCCAGGCACGCCTGTCAATCATCATCACAGGTCTGCATCTCTCTCTCTCTGCTCCAGGCACGCCTGTCAATCATCATCACAGGTGTGCATCTCTCTCTCTCTCTGCTCCAGGCACGCCTGTCAATCATCATCACAGGTGTGCATCTCTCTCTCTCTGCTCCAGGCACGCCTGTCAATCATCATCACAGGTGTGCATCTCTCTCTCTCTCTGCTCCAGGCACGCCTGTCAATCATCATCACAGGTGTGCATCTCTCTCTCTCTCTCCAGGCACGCCTGTCAATCATCATCACAGGTGTGCATCTCTCTCTCTCTGGTCCAGGCACGCCTGTCAATCATCATCACAGGTGTGCATCTCTCTCTCTCTCTCTGCTCCAGGCACACCTGTCAATCATCATCACAGGTGTGCATCTCTCTCTCTCTGATCCAGGCACGCCTGTCAATCATCATCACAGGTCTGCATCTCTCTCTCTCTCTCTGCTCCAGGCGCACCCGTCAATCACCATCACAGGTGTGCATCTCTCTCTCTCTCTCTCTGCTCCAGGTGCACCTGTCAATCATCATCACAGGTGTGCATCTCTCTCTCTGCTCCAGGCACACCTGTCAATCATCATCACAGGTGTGCATCTCTCTCTCTCTCTGCTCCAGGCACGCCTGTCAATCATCATCACAGGTGTGCATCTCTCTCTCTCTCTGCTCCAGGCACGCCTGTCAATCATCATCACAGGTGTGCATCTCTCTCTCTGGTCCAGGCACTCCTGTCAATCATCATCACAGGTGTGCATCTCTCTCTCTCTCCAGGCACACCTGTCAATCATCATCACAGGTGTGCATCTCTCTCTCCAGGCACGCCTGTCAATCATCACTGCACCCGGGCAGCAGGAGACTCGTGTGCAGCCACAGGACGCGTGTTGGAGAGTTTCAGGGTCACAGGAGCCGAGGAAGGTGTGGACCGGCGCGGGCGCTGGCCTGTGAGCCGTGCGCTCCGCGAGGAAGCTCCACTTACCCCGCCAGCATTTCGAAGATGAGGACGCCAAGCGCCCACCAGTCCACCGCCCGCCCGTGGCCCTTGCTCTGGATGACTTCGGGGGCGAGGTACTCGGGGGTTCCACAGAGGGTCCACGTCCTGTGTGGGCGACAGAGAAGAGCCAGGCAGGTCAGCAGCTGCATTTGCACTATGCATCAACATGACCCCCACCCGGCCCATCCCATCTTAGCGCAGACGGAGAAACCGGAAATCCAAAAACCGGAAATGCGCCAAAGCCACTGCGTATTAAGACTTTCACTTGTTACCAGCCCTGCGGAGGCTGAGGCGGGAGGATCGCACGTTGGAGGCCAGCCTCAGCAATTTAGAGAAGCCCTAAGCAACTGGGGGAGAACCTGTCTCAAAATAAATTTTAAAAATTAAAAAAAAAAAAAAGGCGGGGGGGCCGCTGGGGATGTGGCTCAGTGGTTAAGACCCTCAGGGTTCCAAAAAGAAAAGAAAAAAAAGTTGGCTTCTAGTGCCACCCAGTGGTCAACTGGCAGAAAGACGGAATTTTATTTTGCAGAACCATAAAACATTCAGGTCCTAGAAACTAAAGGACCATCAGAAAAATGAGAGATGACGCTCCCTTTATGGCTGAGCCTTCAAAATGTGTCAATGCCTTCTGCCGGCAGGTGCGACCCCTTAGAACTGATAAAAACAATGAAACCAAGGACTGCCGCACAGAAATTCTAAGTGTTCCGGGAGGTGGAAACGCTCACTCCCCCGACTAATAAAGAAGGAAAGGATTTTAACAATGAAGGATCAAGCAGCACGGGGACGTGGGAAGGCGGGTCCCTGCGGCTGGGGTGCTAGGTGATTTTTTTTCTTGTGGTTGCCTGCGTGGTCCGTTCCATGCCCTGCTGGCATGGAGGCTGATAAAGACACAGGCCGGCCCCGCGGCCAGATCCATGGGTGGGCTTCACAAGAACGTGGCCTCTACTGTGCCAAAGGTTGGTACGGTTTCTGCTGACCAGTTCGGTGGTCCAGGGAAAACTCAAGACCCCTATATCTCCGCAGCAAGGGTTCTGCTGGAAATAGACAAGTAGCCAAGGGCGTCTCTAGCCAGGTGGGCTCGGGGGCGCCCCCAGGAGCTCGGGAGGCTGAGGCAGGAGGACGGCAAGTTGGAGGCCAGCCTCAGCAACTTAGTGAGATCCTAGGGAAATTAGCAAGACTCTGTCCCAACATAAAGAGTTGGGGATGTAGCTCAGTGGCTGGGCACCCCGTGTTCAATCCCCAGGACCAACAAAAAAAAAAAAAAAAAGAAAGAAAATTAATTTTATGTTGAATAAATTCTTTTTTTTTCTTTTCAGTCCAGTTTGGAGAAGGACCCCAGGCCTCATAGACACTAGGCAAGTGCCCTACCACTGAGCGAAACCCCCAGCCTCTTATGTTATAGGATCTCTCTTCCTAAATATTTTCTCAGTGCAATGTCCCCAATATCTTGCATATCAACCCACATATATGGATGTGTGTGACTTTTCTTCACATGTAATTTGATAGGATTTTTTATCATATTTTTTTTCTTGGTACTGGGGATGGAACCCACGAAGCTGCATCCCCAGCCCTTTTTATTTTTTACTGAGAGACAGGGTCTTGCTGAGTGTCTGAGGCTGGTCTCCACCTTGCCATCCTCCTGCCTCAGCCTCCCGAGTCCCTGGGATCACCACCAGGCACCTGGCCTTACCGCTCTTTTTTTCCAGGTCTTCTGCACCAAATCTCCAGACCCCTGACCCAGGCAGCCTCCTCCCTCGGCCCCACAGCAGACTGACCACTGTCCCCATGACCGGTTCTGCCCAAGGTGCCCAGGGATCACCTGACTGGAGGCCTTGTAAGCGGAGATCCGTTGGCGACATCGCCGCGCCTGAGACTCCGGAGGCCAGCGAGAGGTGGGTTCGCTTATTCTCCCACCGACGACGGTGGTGAGGGACCCGCTGTGTCCACTGTCCTTAGACCCCGACTGCCCCAAGCAGCCAGGGTGGCCGGGGTCCTGAGCGTCGCTGGCTCCTCTGCACCGCGCACACTCGCTGGGACTCCCGACCCGGCCTCCTCCGCGCCCCTCGGGCTGCACACTTGCTCATCCCGCAGGACGACCCGCTTCCAGACCCGGGCGGAGGGATCTGCGTCCCGTGGCCCTTGCAGGGGACTGACAGGACCAGGTGGCCCCAGGAACCCGGGGGCCTCGGGGCGGGAGTCCCGCTCACCGGCTGAGGCCAGTCTGGCTCTTTCCCGAGGCCGGGACCGCAGGCTCGGCGGCGCCCAGCGCCCCGCGGACGCGCCCAGACACGCGGGATCCCGGCAGCCCACGACTGCTGTCCCCGGGTCCCTGCGGGTCTCTGTCTGCTCACCAGCTATTTGGGGACAAGGAAAGGGGACACCGGCTGTGGGAAGCATCCTGAGCAGCCAAGGGAGGGACAGCCACCAGGCTGCGGGATGCACAGAGATCTTGGTCGCTGGCTGGAGAGGATGTGGGGGACAGGGGCACCCGGAGACCCTGGCGGGAGGCGGGGCTGTAAATCAGTCCAGTCACTATGGAGACCAGGGCACAGACTCCTCCAGGGAACCACCACAGAACCACCAGGCGGCGGGACACCTCTGTCGGAATCTGTCCCATGAGGTAAAGCCACCTTCCTACGGTGACCCACGCACACCCAGGTCGACAGCAGCACCGTTCACCAGAGCCAGCCAGGCGTCCACCGGTGCACGAAGAGATCAAGAAAATGCGGGGCACGTACAGAATGGAGTATTACTCAGCCGTGAAGAAGAATGGAATGTCGGCATTGGCGGGAAAAGGGATGGAATTGAGACCGTGATGTTAAGTGGAATAAAGCCAAACTCAGAAAGAAGGTCAAGGGTTGGAAGTCTTCTCCCAAATGTGGAAGCTGGGGAGGAAAGTGGAAAAGAAAGGTGGGGGTGGACCTCATGAATTTGGAAGGGAGATCAGTAGAACAGAAGAAAGGGACCCAGGGGTGGGACAAGGAAAGGAGAAATAGTGGACAAAGAAATGGACCACATATATCTTGTGTGCACGCACTAATACGTAACGAAGCCCACCATTATGTAAAACTATAACACACCTGTAAAAAACGAGATTATAAAGAAAATATCCTAAGCCTTTATCCTTGCGAGTGGGACCTCAGAGAGAAACAGGTTCCTTTTTCATGACTGAATACTATTCCATTGTATACACATTCATCCTGGCTGAACCAGGTCATAGAGCAGGCAGGCCTAGTTGAGAGGTCAGAAAATTTGTCTGCAAAGGATGATCTTCAGTAGCTCATGATGGGCTCAGCCTAAGAAGCCAGGCAGGTTTGTTCTTAGGAAAAGGACAGGACACTGGTCCCGGTGGCTTACACCTGTCATCCCGGTGGCTCAGGAGGCTGAGGCAGGAGGATGGCGAGTTGGAGGCCAGCCTCAGCAAATCAGTGAGGCCCTAAGCAACTCGGCAAGAATCTGTTTCAATGTAAAAAAATAAAAAGGGCTCAATGGTTAAGTGCCTGTGGGTTCAAACCCCAGTGCCAAAAAGTTAATTAGATAGATTGATAGACAGATAGATAACTATTGGATGGACAGATGATAGACAGAGACTCTGTCCTGCAGGTTTTCTCTGCACTGTGGCATCTGGGGCTGGGGGTTCTCTGTGCTGGGCTGGGCTGTGCACTGCAGGCTGTGGAGCAGCGTCTCTGGGCTGCACACACCAGGTGCCAGGAGCAACCCCACCCAGGGTGTGACAGCCACCTAGACAGACAGAAGTGATAGATGACAGATAGATAGATGATAGATAGATAGATAGACAGACAGACAGATAGATGTTTGATCGATGGATTGGACTGGCTCAGTAGCAAAGCAGCTCTGGGTTCAAAATCCAACATCAAACAAAATAAAACATGAAAATGGTGATAATACAACCTTCACTTTTAAATGCAAAATTAAAAATGCAGCGATCTTAGGAAATGAGCTTCGGTGGCTATTATAAGGGATTGGCCGGGTGGTCCCAGGACCCGTCACACTTATTAAAAAGGGAACGCAGGGGCCATGGCCTCTCGGGTTCCTCCGAATCAGACTCCCACGGAAAATGGGTCTTGAAACCCTCCCGGAGCGTGTGGAGCTGGGGGCACGGAGCGGGCCGAGCCTCCAAGGAGCGACGTGCGTTGGAATTCATTGAAAAGCGGTGGGTCCGCCCCATACCACCTGCCGCCAGGAGGGGGCAGCAGAGATCCTACCCAGTAAGTGGGGGGGGGGGACACGTGACCTCTTTCTTATTCTCTGCAAACCTGGCTTCATGGTGTCAATCAATGTAATTTAAAATGCAATTGAGAAATCAATGCTCGGGACAGACACTGAAAAACTTTTTAAAGTATTTGACAGCAGCTTGGGCCAAGTATGAATCTGCTTTCTCAAATGTAAATTGCAGGAAAAAAAAATTTTTTTTGTTTTATTTTGGTAACAGGGACCCCTGGGCCACCTCCCTAGCCCTATTTTGTATTTTATTTAGAGACAGGGTCTCACTGAGCTGCTTAGCACCTCACTGTGGCTGAGGCTGGCCTCCAACTTGCGATCCTCCTGCTTCAGCCTCCCCAGTCGCTGGGATGAAGGGCCTGCGTCCCCGCACCCAGTTAGGAAGATTTTTGACACTCAAAGTCACCCTAGGGAACTGATCCGGATGCTAAATCAAGATCATGGGGCTCTGATGGCACATTAGCAGCCTCGTCTGAACACGCCGTAAGCGTTCGATTCGCTTCGGGCGCGAGAACATGGCGATGAAGATTCTCGCAGCGAATCTGCACTTTTATGTGGATTCTGTGCTGAGCTGGCAATACTGGCTACTCGGCCCTAAACGGAGCCTATTTCTAAAATTCCCTGTGTCTGTTTGCTTTGCTGGTCAGCACGTGATCCCTAGAGGACTTAGCACGCGACTTTTGCACGGTATCTGTCATAAGCTGGAGGGAAACAGAAATTTTAGGGACCCCCCCCCCAACAAAGTTCTGAACATGGTTCACCTGAAACAAAACATCCAACCCTCCTTTGAAATGGCCTTTAAATAACATTATAATTGCCTATTATTAGCAGCTGGGACGGCAATAAAGAAATAATGTGGCTCTTGTGTAGAGAGTACTCTGTGTCGCTTACCAACAAAAAAATATGAATAGATTCAGAAAATAAATCAGGAAATAAATGAAATTTTTCCCTCTTTCTGTCTTGTAGATCTAATTTTGCCAATTCGGTGGGTGAGGAAGAGGGAACAGAGTTTGTGTTTTATTGGGAAAGAGAAGAAGGAAGAGGAGGAGAAGAGGTCTCACTAAGTTGCTGAGGCTGGCCTCCAACCTGGGATCCTCCTGCCTTAGCCTCCCAAGCCACTGGGATTACTGGACTGCACCACAGTGACCAGCTAAAATCATTCTTAGTAAGAACTCTCTGGTGCTCAGAATGTTAAATTAAAAATAGAACTACTATAAAACCCATGATCCCGCTTCTGGGTATATATATAACCAAAGGAAATCAGCCCTTCAAAGAGGGATCTGCGTTCTATGTTCCCTGTGTTCCCAAGAGGCCAGACCTGGGCACAAAGTGTCCAGGCATATCTTTGGATCACTGGATAAAGAAATTGTGGGCCAGGCATGGTGGTGCACCTGTAATCCCAGTGACTCAGGAGGCCGAGGCAGGAGGATTCCAAATTGGAGGCCAGCCTCAGTAACTTAGCAAGACCCTGTCTCAAACTGAAGCTTAAATATAGGGCTGAGGCTGTAGCTCAGTGGTGGAGCAGCCCTGGGTTCAATACCCAGTACCATAAAAGGAAGGAAGGACGGAAGAAAAGACAATGATATGTATACAAAATGGAATACTATTCAGCCTTTAAAAAGGGGGAAATCCTGCTGTCATGATTTGGTAAGTGTCCCCCAAAGGCCAACGTGTTGCAGGTGGGGTCCCCAAGCCCAGGGTGGTACTGGGAGATGGTGGGACCTTTAGGGGTGGAGCCCAGTAGGAGGAAGGTAGGTCAATGGTGAGGTGTCCTCGAAGGGACCCTGGTTCTTTGCTCTCATTTTGCTTCCGGGTCACCATGAGCTGAGCAGCCTCCCTCTGTCACCTGCATCCTCCATGTTGCTCCTTCTCACCAGAGGCCTCCAGGGAGGAGGCCCAGCAAACACGGGTGGAAGCCTCTGAAGCCTCTAGACAGCACCAACCTTTCATCTCATAGAGCTGATTTTCTCAGGTTCGCCATTGCAGCACCTGAAAGGTCCCTAGCACACCTACCGCGTGCAACCAGCGAGCTGCAGGCACCCGGGGTCTCGCTCACGTGTGGCATCTGCCGAAACAACTCCACACGCGGAAACAGCGCCCAGGCTGGCGGCTCCAGGGGGACGGGGCGGAGGAGGCTGCGGTCCAGACCAGGCTGCAGCCGGGAAGCCTCGACATCAGAGGTGCGAGGCGCGGCAGGGGCTCCCGGCAATCGAGGCGCAAGCGCGGGGAACGGAGGCTCGGAGCCGTTCTGCACGGACGCTGCGAGGCGGCCACGTGAGATGACCGCCCGGCACCAGGGGACCACGGTGGCCTCTGCACTCGCCCTGCGGCCACGACGCAGTGACCCTTCAGCACCCGCAATTCCAGCAGCCACGGCGGAGCTGCAGCTCAGGTGGAGCCCAGCTCGGGAGGCCCTGCAGAGGCCCAAGGAAAGGGGAGGCTGCTGGGGACCACAGGAAAGGGGGTACTGGGCCTGGTGGTGGGGACCCGGGGGGATGCGGCCGGGAGGCGAGCTACATCCAGAGACTCGGGTGGAGCCCCCTACGCCCCCTCCGGACACCCAGAGTGCGCGCCATGGAGGACCGCGCTGAGCTGCGCAGACCCCGGCTCGCTGGGTCGCCTCCGCGCTCTGCGTGCGCCCCCTGCAGCTGTGACCCGCTCTCCCTGCAGCTGGCGCATCACTGCGGCATGTTACGTGCTGCCAGAGGCTGGCGCGTCACACTGAGGAAGTCGACACGGGTGGGTTAACATGGGGTGTGCAGGTGCGTATGTGCATCAGCATAACACGCCTGCGTGTGTACGCACGTGGCTGACATAAGTGCCATGACTGTGTGTGAGCTTAATATGACATGCATGTGTGTATGTGCACGGACGTGTGTATAATATGTGCATGTGACTGATGTGTGTATGTGATCAAGGTGACCTGTGGATGCATGTGTGCACTTCTGGATATAATATTCACATATGTGCATAGATACACAGAGACGTGTATGAGTGTATGTGTGTGTTAATGCAACAGGATGCAGGTTCACGTGCACTGTGTATGTGCATTCATGTATGGATACTTTATGTATGTATGTGTATGTAATATATACATATGTGTGTGGTATACATATATATATAAATATGTGTGTGTGTGTACATATATATATATATATACATATATATATGAGTTTCCCAGATAGTGATTCTGCTGGAGAACACTAATATTATATGTACCAAAATATGTAATACCTAATAGAAATGTAGTATGTATTTATATATCACAGATATTGTACACAAAATATGACTATATATATTTATATTATTAAATATCTTGTATTATATCATAATATAAACATATAATCAATATATTATGTTGACATAATTAAAAGTAACGTCAATGTAATGATGCATTATATGTACCTATAATTTACATGAGTAGATATTAATATATTTTATGCATGTGTATACATTAATATGATACTACCTGTATACATGCATATATATGTGTGTATTAACAATATATTATATATATGTATATGTGCCTATGCATATGTATGTACATACACATACACATATATATACACAGAGTCTGGGTTTTCCAGACAGGTCAAAAAGTCTACTCGTTTTGCTTCTCTGGAGAATACTAATATTGTATATATCATATATAATATTACTATTATATTGTATATTATATCTCATATATTCTCTGGTGAATACCAACATTATATATTATAGTAAAATACACAATGGAAAATGTGGAATATTTATATATGTAACAAATATTGTACACTATACATGATTTTGTGTTTATAACATACTGTACCATTGAAGTGTGAATGTGCACTTGATATATTTGTGTCATCGACCCTAACGTGCTAACAGCACACGTGTGTGCACAGGTCCGCAGGTGCGTACCTGCTAGCGTATGACACGTGTGCACGCACAGAGACGGCTCCGCACGCGTCCGTCAGGGTTTTCCGGAGAGGTCAGGCCTCTCCTTCAGGCGCCACTTCTCTGGCGCGCGCTCACGTCTCCTGCGACGTCGTGCGTAGCAGGAGACACAGGAGACGCGGAATCCAAGGCAGCGCGCGCTATAACACCGTGCGCAACCCGCACCGCCACCGCATGGGGCTGAGCTCTGCGCGTCCGCCACCGCATTAGGCTGAGCTGTGAGCATCCGAGCCGTGGAAACTCGGAGACCCGGTAAGTGCAACAGACCCAGACGCGGGGATGGCCCATGCACGCTGGGCGCGGCAGCTTTGGAACGGGCTCTGCACGGCGATCCCGGAGGTGCTTACCTCTCTGACGGTCCCGGCTCAGCCCAGCAGGGCCGCACAGCAGCCGCTTCCAGGTGGACATAATGAGTGTGAGTTGCTCAGTCTCCCGGGACCCGGGCCCCAGGAACAAGCGCGCACTGCACCACGCCCCCGCACTTCGGCTGGACCACGTCCTGCCCATGAGACCATGGGCGCTGTGGCAACTCCTCCACGCTTTCCCTCCACCTCGGTGCCCCGCCTGGCCAATCTAACAGGCGCACGGCCTCTCCAATCCCCAGGTGCACGGCCCCTCCAAGCCCCAGGCGCACAGCCTGGCCAACCTAACAGGTGCACAGCCCCTTCAATCTCCAGGAGCACAGCAACTTCAATCTCTAGGAGCACGGCTCCTCCAATCCCCAGGTGCACGGCCCCTCCAATCCCCAGGCGCACAGCCCCTCCAATCTCCAGGCGCACGGCCACTCCAATCCCCAGGCGCACGCAGTGCCTCCCCGCACCCAGGATTCCTCTTACCTGTCCACCAGCTTCTTGGCAAACCCGAAATCCGTGAGCTTGATGTGGCCGTCCCGATCCAAGAGAATGTTCTCGGGCTTCAGGTCCCTGTACACGATCTCCTTGGAGTGCAGGTACTCGATGGCACAGACGATCTCCGTGGCGTAGAAGAGCCCGGAGGTGGCGGTGAAGCGGCCGCGGTTGCGCAGGTAGCTGAAGAGCTCGCCGCCCGGCACGTACTCCATCAGCATGTAGAGGAAGCGATCGTCGTGGCAGGTCCAGAACCTGCGGAGAGCCACGCAAAAGCTCGGTGAACCAGAGGCTGCGGCGCAGGTGCGGACAGTGAGGCCCGCAGGGAGACCGAGACGTGCACCCCGCGGCTCTGGTTCCAGCTGGATGCTCAGGGCCTCGCTACGTGGCTGAGGCGGGCTTTCAACTCGCGATCCTCCTGCCTCAGCCTCCGGAACAGCGTGAGCCACCACGCCCTGCGGGGCATGTCAAGATCCAAGCGCGCACAGAGGCTAAAACGGGCCCGGCTGCAGATGTGAGGACGGGGTAGGACCCGCGAAGATGCTCAGGGAGCAGACATGGATGTAGGCAGGGGGCGCGCACTTGGGTTAACACGCGCGGGTAGAAGCACGGGTTCGCGCGGGCAGATGGCTTCCACAGGCCCGTGTTAAGACACACCTGCAGACAGATGCTCTGTGAGCCTTTAACTAGGACATATTAACAGCGATGTCACCGTATAAATAAATGCAAGTGTGAAGATGCGGCCACAGACAGATTCATGGACTGCGCAAGGATACATAATAAGATACGGGTGGTGCAGGAGGCTCCGGAGGCTGAGGTAGGAGGATGGCGAGTTCAAAGCCAGCCTCAGCCAAAGTGAGGCCCTGAGCAACTCAGTGAGACCCGGTCTCTAAATAAAATACAAAAGTGGGCTGGGGAGGGGGTTCGGTGGTCAAATGCCCCTCAATTCCATCCCCAGTATCTTCTTAGCATGAGCCAGGCCCTGGGTTCCATCCCAGCACCAAACAAAAGAAAGAAAAAACAAACAGACAAACAAACGTGCACAGAGTGAGGAGATGGTTCTGGACAGATGCTGAGATCTCCTTGCACGCGGATGTCGAGATGTGCATCCAGCAGACGTGCACGTGAGCACAGATGCAGATCTGGAGAAACCTACGTGATCTATTTAGCATCTGCACAGGATCTGTGGATGGACACACGGACATCTGGACGAGATGCGTCCCCCAAGGCTCGGGCACTGGATAGGAGGACCCCCAGGGTGGCGTGGTCGAAGGCTCGCAGGTCGCCGGGGGGCACTGCCCTCGGGAGGGGTTCATGGATTCTCCTGGGACTCGACTCGCTGCCCAGAGCCATCTGTTTTAAAAGTCCAAGCCGGGCTGCTGAAGCTCCGAGGCTTCCTGGGTTGCCAGGAGATCCTCCGTCTCCCGCAAGCCCTGCCCAGGAGCCGCCTGCCCTGCTCTGGGGGCAGCCCAGGAGCCGCCGGAGCTGGCTCTTCCAGTCTCTCGAACTGTGAGCTTCCCCAAAAACCTTTTTTATACATACAGTATCAACCCTCGGGATCTTTTGTTACAGCAATGAAAAATGGACTAACAGGCCAGAAAGGTGTCAGAACGTGACGGTAAACCCACCAGTGTTACGATATTGACATGCACTGGTATTAAGATGGACCTGTTTGCAGATAAAAGGATACGGTTGCAGAGGGATCAGGGCACGGATTAGACAGACGCTGTCGACATCCCTTGGGTTATAATAACAACAATGACAATACTGTGAACTGGGCGTGAGCTGATCCACACCCACGGGGTTCTCATGCTTCTTGGGGGTTGGGATGCCCGAGGTCAGGGTGTCCGCCGAGGGCCTGTTCCTGACAGACGGCACCTTCTGTCTGTCCCCACGTGCAGGAGACGTCAACAAGCAACTCCGCTCCTCTCCGGAAGGCTCCTCGGCCATTCCCGGGGCTCCCATCTCACGGTCTGTCTGCTTCCCTAAGGTCCTGCCTCTCGAAACCCCCAGCTTGAGCGCTGAGAAGATTTCGCTCTGAATTGTTGGGAAACAGGATCTGGGAGGTGTTCAGACATGGGTCGCGTTAAAGACTCACGGGTCTCACTGCCTCGCTGGGAACACAGGGCAAAGAGCGTGTTTTGTGAAGAAACCAGGGGGTCAGGGGGTGACTTAAGTCACTTCCCAAATTCCTCGGCTGCAGCCCTGACCCCAGGGCCTTGGGACATGCCTGTGTGTGGAGAGGGGTCTTTACAGAGGTGACGGAGGTGCAGTGAGGTCCCCAGGTGGTCCTGACCCCAGGACCTTGGGACATGCCTGTGTGTGGAGAGGGGTCTTTACAGAAGTGACTGAGGTGCAGTGAGGTCCCCAGGGTGGCCCTGACCCCAGGACCTTGGGACATGACTATGTGTGGGGGACAGGTCTTTATAGAGGTGACTGAGGTGCAGAGAGGTCTCAAAAATAAAGTGGGGATGGGGATTCAGTGTGAGTGACTCACTGGGTTTACAGGAGGAGGGGGAGGAGGAGTAGCAGGAGCAGGAGGAGGAGGAGGAGGAGGAGGAGGAGGAGCAGGAAGAGGAGGAGGAGGAGGAGGAGCAGGAAGAGGAGGAGGAGGAGCAGGAGCAGGAAGAGGAGGAGGAGGAGGAGGAGCAGGAGGAGGAGGAAGAGGAGGAGCAGGAGGAGGAGGAGCAGGAGGAGGAGGAGGAGGAGGAGCAAGAGGAGGAGGAGGAGTGGGAGCAGGAGGAGGAGGAGGAGGAGGAACAGGAGGAGGAGGAGGAGGAGGAGCAGGAGGAGGAGGAGGAGGAGGAGCGGGAGGCCTCGGGTGGGCCGCAGCTGCTCGGGGCGGCACCCACAGCCAGCGGTGGTCTGTGATGGACCCTGGGCTGCATGGTCCAGGTGCCCTTGTGGGCAGCGCCAGGAGGTCAGCTGGGCCCCGTTCCCATGGGACTCAGGTTGGAGGCTGAGGCACAGCCGGGGGGATGGGCGGCAGGACAGGGAGGGCAAAGCTCGGGAAGCTCCTGCAGGAATGAGCCCCGCAGGCGGAGCCCAGGAGATCCGGGCCACCCGCAGGTCCAGGCTGGTCGGCCATGGGGTCACCTGGCCCCAGGTGAAGCCCCAATTCCACGCATGGGCAGAAGAGAAGCCAGGTCAGAAGAGATGGAAGGCTTTGTGTTCAAGGTTAAAAAAAAAAAAAAAAAAGAAAGTAACTAAATACAGGTGAAAATTCAGGTCCTGAGTCGGCGGGCTTTCCGGAGGCAGCTGGCTACACGGAGGCGGCCTTCGCCCCTCAGGTGTCAATCAAATCACGCTGGCAACTGCTACACGCCGAGTGGACACGCCTCGGTCACCTGCAGCCGTCACTCATCAGAACCTTTGCAAAAACGGTTTGCAGGTCGCCCGACCCCATGACCCGGGCCCCGGCCTCGCCTAGAGAGGAACAAAACCGCAGGGGGTGCGAATTTCCCTCCTTTCCTCCAGATCCGCGCATGCGCAGCACAGCCTGGGCGCCCTTCACCCCAAACTCCGAAACGCTGCAGAATCCGAGAGCTTTGGAGCGAGGACGTGAACCTGCCAGAGGGAGATTCCACTCCACCCACTCGGTTTCCCGCACAAAATGACTGACGTTATTCTATGAAGTCACCTCTGGGTTGCACGGAGAAGGTGGCACCTGGGTGGGACACCATAAAATCTGGGATTGTGGATCCTCCTCTTCCAACGCTCTCCCCAAGACAGCTCCTTGTGCCCAGGCAGATATTCCAAAACCCCCAACGACGAAAATTTAAAGAATCCCAGTTTCCGAGCCCTATCCTTTTGCACAAGGGGGACGCAAAGTGTAAAACAAAGAAATTAAAAAAAAAAAAAAAAAAAAAAAAAAAAAAAAAAAAAAAACCACCCTGAGATCCAGAGTTTCCATCTGCACCAGGAAGGCTTCTCGGGTGCAGCGTCTGTAAAGCGCAGGGCGCTGGGAAAGCTAAGCAGCCACGTGTTCAAACCCCGACCTTCCCACCCCGCCCCTCCATTGAGAAAACTGCAGCCCGCGGGTTTAGAGAATGGGGTCTCCGCGCCCCGCAGGGAGCGCAATGGGAGCTGAGGACACGGAAGGATGGAGTCCAGTAGCCCATCCCGTGACCCCCACAACTGCGGGGCTCGGTCCCTCGCAGAGTCCATCAAAGTTCCCGGGCGCAAGAGGGCGGTTCACTGGCTGAGGCTTCCTGGACCCACGGGTCTCGCCGGGGCGCGTCTGTCCATCACGCAGGGACTGACCGCCTTCTTCCGCCAGCCCCCAAGCAGCTGGCCAGGACCCCAGGAGGGGAGGCCAGCGCCTGGAACACGTGTCCTCAGAGCAGGTCTGTCCTGGCCGCGGGCTGCGCAGCGCGCACCAGGCCACACCCGGACGTTCCCATGACCCGCTGTGCGGCGAGTCCACAACTCCACCCTCCGAACTGCGCTCCCCTCTCAAGGTGGTCGTGGGCACCTGTATGGCGCCCTCAGCGGAACAAGGGGACCATCCCGCCCTGCGAAGCTGCTTCCTGTCCCCAAATGACTCAGAACATCTGTGTCCAATGAGCTTCACGGATCCGAGGCGCATGACGGATTCCGTGTGTAGACGGGGGTCTCATCCCCCGAAGTCTTATCCCCCCGCAGGGAGCGAGTCTAAAACTGCCAAAATCTGCGATCCTGAAACAACTCTGCCCCCGAGAAGGGCGGTTGGAATGGATCCCAAAGACGAGGATGACAGAAGTTGGAAAGATGAGGTGCCAATCAGAGAGGCTGCGTTGGGGCCTCTGTGTGTGAGAGAGACCAGCGGACGGGACAAAATCTGGGTTTCCTCCCAGAAAGAAGGCCTGGAGGGCTGCAGGTGGACGAGCAAAGTCCTGCGGACGCCACGGAAGGAAAGCAGGTGACTGGACAAATCACCTCCCAAATCCCCGTGGGAGGAGTCCCAGCCCGGCAGAGGGCAGGGCGATGGAGGCTGGAGGCCAAAGGCAAAGGAAGGGGAATTCAAAATGGCGGCCAGGTGGGCCCGGGAGGGTCACTGCAGAGAGGAGGAGGCCCGGGGGAAATCACTTGGCGTCTCTGAACCCAGGAAAGGCCTGCGAGACGTGGTCCAGCCCTGCGAAGCTCAGTTACAGAGTCCGCCTGGGCAGGGCCGGGAGCCCACCGTGGAGGAAGAAGAAGACAGGCTCAGACAAGGCCGGGTTCCCAGAGCCAGGCACACAGCACGCGCCCTCGAGTCCAGTGTCCTGCACATCCTCCTGGGGTCCTCTGTAAGCAGGCCATGCCTGGGCAGAAGCAAGGGGACCTGACCGCCCACCCAGGGTGACCAGTCTCCTCCCGGAGACGGCCATTAGGGGTCTGCACAAAGTGAAGGTATGTTAGGGTTTGGATGTGAGGCACCCCCAGAAGTAAGACTGCAGGAATGTCCAGAGGTGTAACCTACTAGTGGATTGATCCACTTCAATGGACTAACTGGGTGGTGGCTGTAGGCAGGTGGCTGGAGGAGCTGGGTCACTGGGCACCTGCCTTTGGGGTTTACATCTGGTCCCTGGTGAGCAGAGCTCTCTCTGCTTCCTGGTGCCACGTCCTGAGCTGCTCTCCTCCTCCAGGCCCTTCCGCCATTTTGTTCTGCCTCACCTTGGGCCAGAGCCATGGAGTCGCCCACCATGGACTGAACCTCTGAAACCATGAGCCTCAATAAACCAGGTGGTAACTCAAGGCAGGTGGGGTGTGGCTGGAGGAGCTGGGTCACTGGGGACATCCCTTGGGGACTATATCCTGTCCCTGGCTCCATGGGGACTATATCCTGTCCCTGGCTCCTTGGGGACTATATCCTGTCCCTGGCTCCTTGGGGACTATATCCTGTCCCTGGCTCCTTGGGGACTATATCCTGTCCCTGGCTCCTTGGGGACTATATCCTGTCCCTGGCTCCTTGGGGACTATATCCTGTCCCTGGCTCCTTGGGGACTATATCCTGTCCCTGGCTCCTTGGCGACTATATCCTGTCCCTGGCTCCATGGGGTTTATATCTGGTCCCTGGTGAGCAGAGCTCTCTCTGCTTCCTGGTGCCACGTCCTGAGCTACTTTCCTCCTCCACGCCCTTCCGCCATTTTGTTCTGCCTCACCTTGGGCCAGAGCCATGGAGTCGCCCACCATGGACTGAACCTCTGAAACCATGAGCCCCAGATAAACTTTTCCTCCTCTAATTTTTCTTGTCAGTCCTTTGGTCACAGTGATGCAAAAACTAATGAAAACAAAGTAAAAACCGCAAGAGGCAAAACTCTGTGCACAGTATGCATCAGAAGGTAGTGTTTGTGTACAGATTTTTAAGCACAGAGACACTATCACGTCCATGTCTCCTGGCATTTGCAAAGGATGAAGAAAGATAAGTATACACACAAGGTAAAATAAACAGAAAAATACATAAAATGTCCAAGAGCCTTCTATACATGGGGGAAATTTTATATCTGCCATTAAGAGCAAACAAATGAATGCTACAACCACACCCATATCCACAGTAGTATTAGTCATGAAAGCCAAGAGGAGAAAGCAACCCTTTTGTAGATGGATGAACAGACAACACAGGCTGTTGTATTTATGCAGTGGAATATTATACAGCCTTCAAAAGGAAGACAATTCTGAGTCAGGATACAGGATGGGTGAACCCCGAGGACATCACGCTCAGTGAAATGAGTCACACACAAAAGGGCAAGAACTGCCTGAGTCCACTCATATAGGGTCCGTATAGTCACCAAGCTCAGACATGGAAAGTAGAAGCGAGTGGTTTCGGGGGCTGGCAAACAGGGAAATGGGAGAGTTATAGGAGTTCCAGTTTCACATTTTAAGAAACTCTGGTAGGGATGTCACATAACAATTAGGAATAATCTTAAGTACAGTGATTTGAACACTTAAAAAGGATTAGGATGGCTGGGTATGGTGGTGTACTCCTGTAATCCCAGCAACTAGGGAGGCTGAGGCAGGAGGATGGCAAGTTGGAGGTCAGCCTTAGCAACTTAGCCAGGTCCTGAGCAACTTAGGGAGACCCTGTCTTTAAATACAAAAACTAAAAAGGGCTGCAAATGTGGCTTAGTGGTGAAGCACCCCTGGGCTCAATCCCTGGTTAAAAAAGAAAGAAAGAAAAAAGGTTTCAATGGTACTTTTTATGACAATGAAATGTTTAATTTAAAAAATGTGCACTGTTACTCTACGCCTCAGTGATCAAGTCTTTTTCTGAAGAGCCAGGCAACAGAGTGAACATGAAGGGTTAGCAATGAATGGGAACCGGAGGAAGTTCCTAATCTCATGCAGGACCCCATAACTGCACCCTGGTAACCGAGTCCTTCATAATCAGTCCTGAAACCACACCCACCGAGGTCACGCCCCATCATGACCACGCCCCACCACAACCTTGCCTTAGCCATAACCACACCCCTCCATAATCAAGTCCTTCAGTAACCACGCCCCCATGGTAACCGTGCTCCTCTAATAGGCCCTGGTAATCATATCCCTCATGGCCACACCCCTCCATGACCACGCCCACACCATAACCACGCCCTGTTGTAACCACGCCCCCATAATGTGCCCCTGTAATTGTCACTCATGACCATGACTCCCCCCATAACCACGCCCTCACTGTAACCGCATCCCTATAATAGGTTCCTGTAAACCTGTCCCTCATGACCACACCCCTCCGTGACCACTCCCCCACCCTAACTAGGCCGCTCAGTAACCCCGCCCCTACAATACTCGTCTCCATGACTATGCCTCACCGTAGCCACGCCCCCAAATACACGACCCCGTGACCACGCCTGCAGTCTTAGCCCCGCCCCACCATAACCACGCCCCTAAAGCATGCACCCCTCCCCATGACACGCCCATACTGTAACCGTATCCCTACAATAGGGCCCTGTAATCCTGTCCTGACCACACCCTCTGTGACCACGCCCCCACCATAACCACGCCCACATCCTTAGCCCCACCCACCTTAACCACGCCCCCGCGACTGCCCGAGCCCAGCCCTCTACCCCTCCATCTTGGGCTCCCGGCGGGGTATCGTGAGGCTCATCTGTCCGTCTTTTGTTCGCCTGGTGTGCAGCCAAGGCTCCTATTGCAAACTGCTTTTAATTAAAAACCGAATCAGCCTCGTTTGTAGGTGGACACCTATCTTCAAAAAGCTGGCCACGGTTTCCGTTGTGGCCCACACAGTGCCAAGCTGGACCCTGGCCATCAAAGGAGGCAAGTGTAAAATCACCCGTGCGATCCGATCTGCTGCAACGCCAGGGCTCCCTGCAACCCGAGGCCGGACTTTCCGTCCTGCCTCCGCGGCCACCAGCCCGCCCCCAGGGTCTGCGGGTACTGGGAGCTCCCCGGAAGCAAAGGCTCCGTCCACCCGCCGCTCCTGGTTCTCTCCCGACGGCACTGCCTCAGGGTCACGCTGGCCTCACAGGATCCCAGGCAGGGATCCACTCTCCAACTCAGCCTCTCAGGGTGCGCCACCCCCAAGACACGGTGGAGCCCGCAGGGAAGGTCCTGCACGGTCCTCTGTCCCCATGCCCCCATGCCTGCCCCCAACTGAGCATCCGCTGTCCCGCGACCTGGCCTCTCGTCCACCCTGGCCGGAGGCATTTCTCATCATCTCCCTGGTCCACCAGAAAGCTGTGGTCGCTGCCCACTGCCCGCTAAGCACAGCAAGATTCCCCCGTGTCCCAGCCCATTTCTTAATTCCCGTCCCACTTACCACCTGGAATGACCCTCCACCAGGAACCCGCGTGGGAAGTACGTCTCCGTTTCTAGGGGGACACAGTGGCTCACACCTGTAAATCCCAGCAGCTCGGGAGGCTGAGGCAGGAGGACCGCAAGCTCAAGGCCAGCCTCAGTCACTTAGCAAGACCCTGTCTGTAAATAAAATATTTTTTAAAAAGGGCTGGGGATATGGCTCGGTGGTTAAGCAGTGCCGGGTTCAATCCCTGGTACTGCAAAATTTAAAAGAAAGAAAAAAAGGCTAGGGACATAGCTCAGTGGGACAGCCCCTGCCTGGCAGGTGTGAGGCCCTGGGTTCGAAACTCAGCACCACATATGAATAAATAAAATAAAAGATCCACTGACGATTAAAAAAATATCATTCTAAATGGGGACGGGGCTGCTTCTCTTCTGTCCAAACTGTTCTTTGCACACAATGATCAAAGAGGAAAGGACGCTCCTTCCGGGTTTTGGTTTCTAAAATTCAAACAGGAAGAATTCGAAAAAGTCAGAGCTCAGAGCTTGTTTCTTCCTTCACTCTCGGAAAAACCAGAGGGACGGTTTCACTAACGGAGCTTCCAAGGACCCGTGAGGACCAGACCAGACTCAGGTGCATGGACTCAAAAATGAAGTCTGTCCTGGGAGCTGGGGACCCCCGTCCACGGCCCCTAAGACCAGAGGAAGACCTGGAGGCCCGTCAGTGGACACACCAGCTGTCAATCAATGGAGAGCAGAAGCTGCATCCTGGGTCCTCACAGGCTGGCTGCCAAGCTCCGTGAAGAAAGCGGACCGCGCAGACGACCGGCTTCTGTGGGCCGCATGACTGGCCCCAAAGGCCAGGTGTTCTGGAGCCCAGAGAGGCTGCTCCACAGCCTGCAGTGCACAGCACAGCCCAGCACAGAGACCCCCAGCCCCAGAGGCCACAGTGCAGAGAAAACCTGCAGGACAGAGTCTCTATCTGTCACCAGTCCATCCATCCACCCAGCTGTCATCTGTCTGTCTATCTATCTATCTGTCATCTACCACTTCTGTCTGTCTAGGTGGCTGTCACAACCTGGGTGGGGCTGCTCCTAGCTCCTGGTATGTGGAGCCCAGAGAGGCTGCTCCACAGCCTGCAGTGCACAGCCCAGCCCAGCACAGAGAACCCCCAGCCCCAGAGGCCACAGTGCAGAGAAAACCTGCAGGACAGAGTCTCTGTCTATCATCTGTCCATCCACCTGTCATCTATCTATCTATCTATCAGTTCTATCTTTCTAGGTGGCTGTCACACCCTGGGTGGAGCTGCTCCTGGCACCTGGTGTGTGGAGCCCAGAGAGGCTGCTCCACAGCCTGCAGTGCACAGCACAGCCCAGCACAGAGACCCTCCAGCCCCAGATGCCACAGTGCAGAGAAAACCTGCAGGACAGAGTCTCTATCTATCATCCATTCATCCAGCTGTCATCTGTCTATCAATCATCTGTCTATCTATCTATCTGTCATCTACCAGTTCTGTCTGTCTAGGTGGCTGTCACAACCTGGGTGGGGCTGCTCCTGGCACCTGGTGTGTGGAGCCCAGAGAGGCTGCTCCACAGCCTGCAGTGCACAGCACAGCCCAGCACAGAGACCCCCAGCCCAGAGGCCCACAGGGCAGAGGCTGGGAAGCCCTGTTCTGCATCTAACGCTTCTGCTCACCCATGAATACCTATATTCGCACAGAGCAAGGGACTGTGGTCTCTTAACAGTGTACAGGACAATGTCCCCCAAACCCTGACTTGTCACCATCCTGTGGCTGGGACGGCGAGTTTTGTGGGGTGCCCGCCACGCTGCCTGAGCCGGCTTTGGGAAGGCGTTGTCCTGAGCCCACCTGGTCCTCCCCGTGGGCTTCACCAATGCCCTGGAGGTCCCAGCCACCCACTGTGCAAATGCTCACCTCTGACGAGGCTGGTGAGTGGCCCGTCCTCCCAGTGGAGGCTCAGACTCCAAACCGCGACTCAGCCTCTACTCCCACCACCCTCCGAATCACACATGGTTTTTAAAAATGCCAGGAGACCAGCTCCGTGGGTCCCGGGGACGGGGAAAGCACCTGCCAGGTGAGGCGGGCGGCTCCCGGTCAGGAGAGACCCTGCTCAGCAGCACCCGCCGGACAAGGCTTCTCCCTCCCTCGCGGGACGGAGCCCCCAAAGCCACACGCCTCTCCTGATGGGCAATCCCGTCAGCCACGCGGCTGCCCCGACGTGGCGAGCTCAGCCCTGCGACCCCTTAGTCACGTCCAAGAGGGTGGAGGATTTCCAACCAGCCCAGGGCAGGAGACCGGCAAGGAGCAGGCTCATCCTGGGAGGCTGCGGAGGGAACCAGCCCTGCCGACCCCGTGCTGGGCTCTGCATCTGCTCCTCAGCCCCGGGAGTCTCTGGTGCACAGCCGCCCGAGACCGGGGACCGAGACGGGGGATCGGCAGGGCTGCGGCCGGAGGCGGACACAGGTCCGCACCGCGTCTCCGGCTGCAGCGCAGGGGCAGCCTGCAGCGTGAGCCTGAGGGTCAGCAAATCCCAAATTCCAGAAAGGCATGCCCGGGGCGTGGGGCAGGGCGGAGCGAGGCCGGGACCTGCCGGTCACGTCTCTCTCCTCAGCTGACACGCGCTCTGAAGAGGATGGCGGTTCCCGCGGGAGGTCGCCGCAGGGCCACGCGCCCGGCTGGTGCAGTCCGGCTACCGCTGCCCCGGAGACCAGGTGAGACGCGGGTGCCGTGAAATCGGGGAGCACGCAGAAGCAGAATTGAGGCAGAAACCCAGCCCAGGAGGTGACTGAACGGAAGAAACCCGCCCACTCTGGTCTCCTCCCACCATCGAGGAGGGAACCGAGGCAACCTCCCTCTGGAGGCCGGCAACCGCTAGGTGGCTGAACCCAGCAAACCTCTTTTCTCTGTAACACACCCGGCCTCCTGTATTTTGCTACAGGAGGAGGAAGAGACTGCGTCCAAGGCGGAGGGCACCCGTCTCCACGGGGGGACGGGTACAGCCGGAGGAGAAAGGAGGGTCTTGGCTCATGAGAGAGGTGAAGGGTTAAGAGAGCAGAGGAGCTGAGGAGCGACCCTGTGCACAGCACCTTCTCTCTTTTGTCAGCGGGTGGCTTCCCTGAGTGGAGGCTGGAAGGGAAGGCTCAGAGCTGGAAGAACCCAGGGAAGGTGGGAGAGGAGAGGACGCAGGTCCTCCAGGAGGTATCCGGAGAGGGTCCGCGGGTCCACAAAGCAAAGACGGTAAGAAAGGACAGACTGGGAGACGGGGTGGGAGTCAGGACCCAGACGATCCAGGAGCTTCTTGGGTGGGCGGGAGAGGAGCTCAGCAATATGGCGGACGGAAGTCCCGCCAACTGGACGCCAGGCACACGCATGGGGAAGGCCAGGCCGGCAGGAGAGCTGCATCTTTGGCAAGTGGATGGAAATCGGTCTCAGCCCGTGGCCAAGGTCTGAACGTCCCTGTTGGACCCCAGTCCACAACCTGTCAGCAGTGGGCCACCCGGGCCCTGAGCACCGCATCTTCATGAGGGAATTAACGCCTCAGAAATGAGGTCGAGGGAGGCCCTGCCCCTTCCACCCTGCTAGGAGCCCACCCGGAGGCGCCCGCCATCTTTGAAGCAGAGGGTGAGCCGTCACCAAGCACCGGGCGGCTCCTGCCATGATCTTGGACAGCCGGTCCCAGAACTGAGACCGTGTTTGGACATAAGCCATCTCCACCACTGAGTCCTAACAACCCACATGGATCAAGCCAATCTGGGAAGAAGGGATCCACTGGGTCAATGCTGGATCCACTCAGTGGGAAGAAGCGTCCTGGAATATCTATCCCAGTGGGAATCTCCAAGGGCCTGAAGTCCAAAGGACGGCTGGCATTAAAGCCATTAAGGATTTCTTTTTCCACTAAGGGATAAAACCCTACACATCCCCGGCCCATTTTATATTTTTATTTGGAGACAGAGCCTCACTAAGTGGCTGAGGCTGGCCTCCCACTTGCCAGCCTCCTGCCTCAGCCTCCCGAGCCGCCGGGACGAGAGGCGTGAACCTCCCTGCGGGCTGTGCTCACCCCGTTATTCCTGGGATGAGCTTCCCGGGGTCCCCGGGGTGGGTGAGGGGGACGAGAAGGCGGGAACTCACAGCTTGACGAGGAAGGGGTGGCTGACTTCCATGAGCACGGACTTCTCGTTGTGCACGTGCTGCTCCTGCTTGAGGCGGATGACCTCGGGGATGCTCATGACCTTGAGGGCGAAGAACGTCTCGGCGGCCTTCTCCTTCACCAGGTGCACCCGCCCGAAGGTGCCCGTGCCTGCGGGCAGAAGAGCAGAGGGCCATCAGGCCTGGCCGCAGGCTGGACCCGGCCGCGGAGCCCGCACCCTGCTGCGGCCTCCACGCCAGACCCGCGGAGGCCGAGAGGCGGACGTGCCTCGGAGGCTGTCCCCTAAACCTCGCAGAGACAGGCACACATGGCAAAGGGACAGAGACCGGAGCGCCGTCTCCCGGCCGCCGTGCTGCAGAGGCCACCCTGGAGGGATCTCGGGCCACACGGGGAACCCAGCGGAGAAGAGCGGCAGACGCTTCTCCCACCAGGGCTGAGCCTCCCTGCCCCGCCTCCTGGATCAAGGCCCTGACTCCGAACGGGAAAAGCGCTCTCCTCTGAAAATCCGCCCTGGGCTCAAAGTCACTGGATCCTGGAGGGACCCTGTGCCCCGGGCGGCTGCTGCGTCCCTTCCTCCCGCCTTCCTGTCTCTCTCTGCTCCTCCCCTGTCCCCTTCCGGCCCCTTCGTATCCTCCGCGCCTCCCTGGGGGTCTCTGTCCCAGCCTCCCCGCAGAGGACCCTCCGCCCACCAGGTCTCCAAGGACAGCCTCCAGGAGAAACGGCGTCCTCTGTCCCGGCCTCAACGGGACAGCCGGGAAGAAACCAGGAAAGGGGGCTGTGTGTTTGGGTGGCGGGCAGCAGCAGAGCCCAGCACGGTCAGACCCTGGTGGTGGGCGCCCAGCTCTGGGGTGAGGACGTGGGAGCCCAGCGGGTGGCGAGGCTGGGCGGCGGGCGGTGGAGAGGCTGCTTTGCCTTCGTACAAGCAGCTGAGGCCCAGGATCAGCTGAGCCGGGAGAGGCTGTGTCCCGCCAGGTCCTCCAACCCGGGTGTCCGGGCACCACCAGCCGCACGGGGCTCAACCCTGTGAGCCCCCCGCCGACCCTGCCCCGGATCACGGCCAGGGGATCCCGCCGCCCGGTCCACCCCGAGTCCTGCACGCGCTTCCCGGGCCAGGGGCTCTGGAGCCGGCTCTGCACCCGGGAGCAGACGCCTCTCGAGAAACCAGGGGGCACGTCCGCTTCTCAAGCGCGTCGCGGGCGCCGGGCAGGGACTCCCACCAGGGGAAGGGAGAGCAGGGCCCGGCTTCCACCCGCCCGGCCGGCCTCCTGGCTCCCAGGGCGCGTGGCGTCCAGTAAGCCTCTCGCTATTTCTAGGAAGACGTGGCGTTCGAGCAGGAGGCCGAGAGGCCGATCCCCAGGAGGGTCCCCCCAGCGCCGCCCTGGCTCTACAGAACCGTGTCCGCGGCCAGCACAGGACAAACCCAGCAGCACCGTCCAGCACCCACGCGGGGCTCTGACCCTCGGCGGAGACAGGGGAAGGTCCGGCCAGGCAGCCCTCCCAAGGCACCAGGGACGAGGGGCAGGCCGGAGCCGAGTGGTCAGCCAGCTCTCTCAGTGGACGGACGGCCTTTGCCAAGCCCCGCACAGGAAGCAAGATGGCGCCCAATACCCCAATACGAGGCCCACCTCGGTCAGCTCGGCTTCCGTCCATGTTTGTTTTTTATCCTGCTGGAAAAAACACACACAGCTGGCGTGGAATTGACCCCCACGATCCTTTTCAGTGCGCGGTTGAGGGGTGTTATCTACACCTATGCTGTGTAGACGCCGCCACCGTCTCCACAGGCACCGGCTTCAGGTGGATCCAGGAACTGATTCCCAAATGATTCCCAGGAAGCACGCGAGCTTAGCCAAAGGAGCAGATATGACAGATACGGACGGGTGGACGGGTGGATGGACGGACAGGTAATTGGTCGATAGGTGGATGACAGAATGATGGAGGAACGGGTGAATGACAGATGGAAAATAGATGCACAAATAAACGGAAACATAGATGGTAGATAAAAGTGACAGATTGAGAGGACACAGAGAGAAGAGAGGTAACCAAACAAAGAAGACTGTCTGGCATCACTAGTCTTGCGCTTTGGGGACACGGGTATATAAAATAGGGTTACTTGGACTCAAACACGGTGACAACGAGATGGTCAGTAACTCAGATGGACACTTGGTCACGACTCGGCAGGTCACGTACCCAGTGCGGACACGCTGCAGGAAGACGTGATTCAAATCCCGGGCAGGATGGGGCTGGACGGGGCAAGATCGACCACGCTACTCAGAAGAGTACGGAACTGAAAACACGGGAATCATTTATTTCCGGAACATTCCGTCTCACATCTTGACCTCTCAAAAGCCCCGTCTGCTAACGCCCTGACACTGCAGCTTGGGTTTCGATATATAAATTGGGGGGGCGACACGTTCGGGCCATAGCGACGGGTCACTGTCCTCGGGTTTGGGTAAGAAATCAACGCGCGGGTGAGGACATTACGAAATCGTTCCCTTGCCGGTTCCACAAAGTCTGAGAAATCTCTGAAGAACGGTCCACATCCGGTGGCCTCCCAGAGGGACTGACCTCTGATTTCCGATTTGATTTCCCGTTCCCTTTTCAAGATTCTCCGAGGCCACCCAATACAGTCCCCGGTGCCACCCACCCAGGGACTTTCAGACTGATTCTGTGAAAGTCCGTGAAACGGGTCGATCGCTGTGCAAACCACTAGGCAGCACTGCCCGCAGGATTCAGGGTACTGCGATGCTTGGGACGGGTACTCGGCAAGAGAGAACGCAGGGAGGAGCCCAGAGGCGTCCGCCAGCACTCGGGAGGCGTCACAGCAGCGCGGCGGCTGCAGAGGCAAGCGGGTGGGTCGTGGGTTTATCAGGTGCCGAGCCACTGCACAGTCAAGGGGACCCGGGTGCCATCTCGGTCCCGGTCCCCTGGGATTGACTCTGACCCCACGTAAGTGTCAACGGGGGCTTTGCACTCACGTGACCTGGCTCGGAGAACAGACTCATCAACTGTCACCACGTTCACGTTACGGGGCTGGGCCACTCGCACCGCAAGATGGAAAGCTGTCCACGTCACTTCTTCAACGTCCCCCGCGAGCCACCCACGCGTCCCAGCATCACGGGACCCTCAGCTCACACCTGGCAACCCAAACCTCGGGCCTCCTCTGACCTCACACCCAGCGACCCAAACCTCGGGCCTCCTCTGACCTCACACCCTGCGACCCAAACCTCGGGACTCCTCTGACCTCACACCCTGCGACCCAAACCTCGGGCCTCCTCTGACCTCACACCCTGCGACCCAAACCTTGGGCCTCCTCTGACCTCACACCCAGCGACCCAAACCTCGGGCTCCTCTGACCTCACACCCTGCGACCCAAACCTTGGGCCTCCTCTGACCTCACACCCTGCGACCCAAACCTTGGGTCTCCTCTGACCTCACACCCAGCGACCCAAACCTCGGGCCTCCTCTGACCTCACACCCTGAGACCCAAACCTTGGGCCTCCTCTGACCTCACACCCTGCGACCCAAACCTCGGGCCTCCTCTGACCTCACACCTAGCGACCCAAACCTCAGGCCTCCTCTGACCTCACACCCTGCGACCCAAACCTTGGGCCTCCTCTGACCTCACACCCAGCGACCCAAACCTCGGGCCTCCTCTGACCTCACACCCAGCGACCCAAACCTCGGGCCTCCTCTGACCGCCCCCGAAGGCCCTGAGATGTGAACCTCGGGAAGCTGCGATTTCTTAGGCTTTCCACTTTACTAACTCCGCTCCACTCTTCTAGTCTTCCACCTGACCCAGCGCTTAGTACTCTCGCCAGGTTAACTGATGCCTCACCCACTGATCCAACATTTAGTACTCTCGCCAGGTTAACTGATGCCTCACCAACTGACCCAGCGCTTAGTACTCCTGCCAGGTTAACTGATGTCCTCACCAACTGATCCAACGCTTAGTACTCCTACCAGGGTAACTGATGTCCTCACCAACTGACCCAATGCTTAGTACTCCTGCCAGGGCAACTGATGTCCTCACCAACTGACCCAACGCTTAGTACTCCTGCCAGGTTACCTGATGCCTCATCACCTGACCCAGTGCTTGGTACTCCTGCCAGGGTAACTGATGCCTCACCAACTGACCCAACGCTTAGTACACCTGCCAGGGTAACTGATGTCCTGACCAACTGACCCAGCGCTTGGTACTCCTGCCAGGTTACCTGATGCCTCACCACCTGACCCAGCACTTGGTACTCCTGCCAGGGTAACTGATGCCTCGCCAACTGACCCAGCGCTTGGTACTCCTGCCCATTTAACTGCTGCCTCACCCACTGACCCAGTGCTTGGTACTCCTGCCAGGGTAACTGCTGCCTCACCCACTGACCCAGCGCTTGGTACTCCTGCCCATTTAACTGATGCCTCACTACCTGACCCAGCACTCAGTACTCTCACCAGGGTAACTGATGCCCTCAACGGCCATCAGGTCTTCCAGTCTGGACCTGCAGGAACCTGTCGTGGTGGGTACTTACTACGCCCTCGGGGCCTGGCCAGACATGCAGGACAGAGACTGAGGCAGACAGATTGGGGTGTCCCTCTGCCCCCCGTCCCTTACCCGCTCCCCAGCCTGCGTCACCGGGAAGCGGGGCTGTCCAACGCCGAGACTCCTCCTGCTCCAAGAAGCCCTGCGGGTGCTGAGGCCGCACTGCGCCCCACGGGGACGGAGCACGATTCCCTGTAAATGGCCCTCAGGGAACGGACTCTCTTATCACTCAGTGTCCGCGCTGTGGGGGGCCCGCAGGCCAGGAGAGAGGAGCCCAGGACAGAGCAGGGCCTGCAGGGCCTGTGCCCTCGGGGACCAGTCAGAGGGGACTCGCGCCTTCTCGGACTCTGCAACGGTGGAGGGTCCAGGAGCCACTGGCCACGACCCGAAGGGACAAGGAGACTTCAACCAGACTCGGGCTTGCCAGAGGGAGAGGCCCCCTGACGCCGCCCGCAACCCCTCTCCGCCGCCCCGACTCCCCCACCTTGCCCGCCTCCTGGGCGCTGGTGCCCTGGACCATGGGGTCTGCCAGGCTCTGGGCCCACGCTGCCCACGCCGCCCTCTCCCGAGCGCCGGCTGCTCCCGTCCAGGCCCCCAAGCCACCTGAACCTCCTCAATCCTCCCTCTACACTGCCTCCAGGGTCACAGGCCTCCCCAACCACAGCCAGGAGAGTGGACACAGCAGGAGAGTGGACACAGCCAGGAGAGTGGACACAGCGGGAGAGTGGACACAGCAGGAGAGTGGACACAGGAGAGTGGACACAGCGGGAGAGTGGACACAGCGGGAGAGTGGACACAGCCAGGGAGAGTGGACACAGCAGGAGAGTGGACACAGCAGGAGAGTGGACACAGCCGGAGAGTGGACACAGCCAGGGAGAGTGGACACAGCAGGAGAGTAGACGCAGCAGGAGAGTGGACACAGCAGGAGAGTGGACACAGCAGGAGAGTGGACACAGCGGGAGAGTGGACACAGCCAGGGAGAGTGGACACAGCCAGGAGAGTGGACACAGCAGGAGAGTGGACACAGCCGGAGAGTGGACACAGCCAGGGAGAGTGGACACAGCAGGAGAGTGGACATAGCCAGAGAGTAGAAACAGCCGGGAGAGTGGACACAGCAGGAGAGTGGACACAGCCAGGGAGAGTGGACACAGCGGGAGAGTGGACACAGCAGGAGAGTGGACACAGCAGGAGAGTGGACACAGGAGAGTGGACACAGCCAGGAGAGTGGACACAGCAGGAGAGTGGACACAGGAGAGTGGACACAGGAGAGTGGACACAGCCAGGAGAGTGGACACAGCTGGGAGAGTGGACACAGCAGGAGAGTGGACACAGCAGGAGAGTGGACACAGGAGAGTGGACACAGGAGAGTGGACACAGCCAGGAGAGTGGACACAGCCGGGAGAGTGGACACAGCAGGAGAGTGGACACAGCAGGAGAGTGGACACAGGAGAGTGGACACAGGAGAGTGGACACAGCGGGAGAGTGGACACAGCGGGAGAGTGGACACAGCCCAGGACGCCCTGGAGTGTCCGCTCTGTCACACGGAGGTCGTCCCCGCAGAAGAAATTCAAGCAGCAAAGCTGGAAGCCGCGGAGCACACCGGGGACAGTCCCCTGGCGCCGGGCGGATGATGTCACCGTGCTTCAAGGAGCCGACGGAGAATTCCCCCAACCCTCTGGACACAAGGGTTCCCGGGGATCCGTGGCTCCCAGGCCTCAGGCTGAGCGCGTCACCCGCTCCTGGTAACAGGGACACATGACGTCAGCACGTTCCTGCAAGGGACACCCTGTGCCCGCGTCCTGAGAAGCCACGGTGTCCCGTTTCTATGTCGGGAAAGAAAGAGGACCAACCGTAGCCCCCGTGTGACGAGGGGCCGTCTGCAGACCAGCGGCCACTGAAGCCACCACCCAGCCCGCCCGGCACGGGCACGCGGGTCCCAGAACATCGCGATGAAGTCGGGACGGAAATGCGGCCAGTCGCCAGGACCGACTCCACTCCGGGGTCCATCACCGCGTAAGAGAACCGCGCCCAGAAAGAGCCCGGAGCTGCATGGAGACACGCCGTCGCCCACGACATGCCCACGGGGATCTGAGAGGCGGGGTCACCGCGCCCACAGACCTGAGGGACGCGGGGGCCACGCCGCCCCAGGTGACCAATAAACAGCGCGGCAAAGTGGCCGCAGAGCCCAAAAAACAGAAAATTAGATTTTCCCACACACACATTTCTAGGATGGGTTTGTCCCCCACGCTCGGTAGATCAACCACCATCATGAAAAATGAAAGAGCTGAGTTCTACTGCAGCCCCTTAGGGGCCACCTCTGGGGTGGACGGACGGTCATGGTGTCAGAGCACGAGGTCCCCAAATCAAAGACCAGCCAGGCTGCCGGTTCCTGGAGGTGCAGGAGGACTCAGAAAGGGCGTCCCGTACGTGAAAAGGTAGAAGACCAAGGTGACGCTGCCAAGGAGACCATGTTCAGAGAGCCCGCATCACGGAAGAGGGTTACGGAATTGCTCTGCTTTAACATTAATACCACCGCTACGGTCTAGTTATGGGGTAGCCCCCAAAAACCCAGGCAAGAAAGTTCAGAGGTGAAATGATGGCGTTATGACAGCTTCATCCGATCAGTGGATTAATCCACTTGAATGGACTAACTGGGTGGTGAGTGTAGGCACATGCTGTGTGGTTGCAGGAGGTCTCTGGGCTGTGCCTTTGGGGACTATATCCTGTCCCTGGCTCCTTGGGCACTATATCCTGTCTCTGGCTCCTTGGGGACTATATCCTGTCCCTGGCTCCTTGGGGACTATATCCTGTCCCTGGCTCCATGGGGACTATATACTGTCCCTGGCTCCATGGGGACTATATCCTGTCCCTGGCTCCTTGGGGACTATATCCTGTCCCTGGCTCCTTGGGGACTATATCCTGTCCCTGGCTCCTTGGGGACTATATCCTGTCCCTGGCTCCTTGGGGACTATATCCTGTCCCTGGCTCCTTGGGGTTTAGATCTGGTCCCTGGTGAGCAGAGCTCTCTCTGCTTCCTGGTGCCACGTCCTGAGCTGCTCTCCTCCTCCAGGCCCTTCCGCCATTTTGTTCTGCCTCACCTTGGGCCAGAGCCATGGAGTCGCCCACCATGGACTGAGCCTCTGACACCATGAGCCCCAATAAACTTCTCCTCCTCTAAAGCTGTTCTTGTCGGGTCCTCTGGTCTCAGCGGAGGAAGAGTCGACTTCAGCAAGCAGTCTTGGAGGCCCAGAGGTCACGCACAGCCTCCTTCGGAGAACAAAGACACCCCGAGGGATCGATTGACGACAGGGCCTTCGGGAGCAGAGCCCGGGTCTCCCTGGAAGGACGACCTGTCCCGCTCACTCAGCGAGAAAGAACAGGAGGCGGCCAGCTTCCGGGTGGAGGGTCCCTCCCCTGTCCGATGCTGCCACTGTCTCTGGGCAGGTGGCGTGGGGACCGTCCATCAGGTGTCATTGCCAAAAGCCAAAGAACAGCCGTGCTGCCAGCAATCAGAAGGGCTGTCCCTGAGTCGGCCGAAAACCCAGGGTGGGTTACGGGCCTTGCAAGGGCCGGGCCTCCCGCGTGTCCAGACGCCCCACATCTCGCAGGTGAGCCCAGAAAGCACAGCCCGGCTCCCCAGTGAACGGATCCCCCCAGGAAGAGCAGCTTCCCACCTGCAGAGACAAAGCCCCCGCTCGGCCAGCTCCCCCCGCGGAGGGGGAACCCGGCGCCCGAACACCCAAGCCCCACACCACGGTGCCGGAGAAGACGGGGGTTTCCTGACCGCCTTCCCGGGTGGCGTGATCCACCTCTCCCAGGACTCGGCCCCGATCCTCTAAAGTAACCACTGTCCACCTACAAGCTTCCGGAAGCTTCAGGAAGAAGGAAAACGTAAGCCCAAAGCAACTGGAGGATGAAAATATATAGAAACTGGATCAGAAATCCATGCAAGTCGAAAGCAGGAAGTCGAAAGAGAGAAGAGTTAATAGTACAAGGCATGAAAAAAATCAAAAGAGAGGAAATAAAAAAGCGACCGGGGAGGCTGAGGCCAGAGGATGGCAAGTCAGAGGCCAGCCTCCACCAGTTAGTGAGACCCTGTCTGAAAATAACATGTAAACGGGGCTGGGGGTGTGGCTCGGTGGTTAAGTGGCCCTGGGTCCAATCCCCAGGACCGATGGCCTTTTAGTGGTTGAGCATCAATTTGCTATGGTCTGAGAAGTGTCCACCCAAAGGACCCCAGTCTCTTCTTCCCTTTCACTTTTTCTGCAGGTGGATTAATCCACTCACGAGGTTACACCTCTCATGACCCAAGAGTTTGAGCATCATGGCAGAAGACTGTGGCAGAGGAAGCCGATCACGTGATGATCAGGCAGCAGAGAGAGAGAGACCTGCTCCCCAGATACAAAATTTATACCCCAAAGCCACGCCCCCAGTGCCCACCTCCTCCAGCCACACCCCACCTTCCTCCAGTTACCGCTCAATTATTCCCCACCCGGGGATTAATTCACTATCTGGGTTAAGGCTCTGATAACCCAGTCATTTCTCCTCTGAACCTTCTTGCATTGACTCCCACGTCAGTTTTTAGGAGACACCTCACATCTAAACCATAATCACAAGACGAACCTTCCCTCTTTATAAGCTGACTGTCTCAGGCATCTTGTCACAGTAACGGAGAGCTGGCTAATACACCTTCCAGCTGATTTCTCCAATCTCTGGAATGATCTGCTCTGTCACTCTCCCCAAGCCTCAGCTGTGTCTGTCCCTCCCTCTCTGGTCCCCTGGATGCCAGCTCCCGACACAAGCCAGATGGCAGAGGGGCTGGGTCTCACTCCTGTCTCTCCAACCACGTTAAGCACCCAAGCACACTAAGGATTGCTCTCCGGTCCACCCCCAGCCCCACACCTGCAGGGCCCCCACCTTCCGCCAAGTGACTCCAAGGTAATGATTCAGCCTGGTGAAATCATCACCCAAATTAACTGCCCACAAATGGAAAAGAGCCCTCTCTTTGCCTCACCCGAAAAATATCCAAATGACTACCTCGGAGAAGAAATGTGGTTAATGAACGCCTTGCAGTTAACGCGGGTACCTGGCATTTGGAGAGGGCTGCAGGCGCCCATTTCCTTCCTTGTGACCTGGTGGGTCAAGAGTGTGAATTTCTAAACGGGCAGTCGGGTAGCAAAGCTATCAGGAAAGACACCGAGTTCCTTCCGGGCTTTCTGGTCCAACACGTAACCACCCTGGACTTCCAGGATCGGGTCTCTGGTGTCCACGTGTACAGAGAGGCAAGGGAGAGGTGAATCCCAGGCTTCCTCTGCCCTCTCCTCCTGCACAGGAAAAGGACCATCCCTTACCTAACGCCACAGCACCTGGCCTGCTCCCTAAAAGGCTGGCAGAACCAGCCACGCGTGGCCCACGGGGAATCCCACCACAGGAACCGAGGACTAAAACATGAGACCAGAACAATTAGAGGTGGAAAAGTTTATCTGCAGCTCATGGTCTCAGAGGCTCAGTCCATGGTGGGCCGACTCCATGGCTCTGGCCCAAGGTGAGGCAGAACAAAATGGCGGAAGGGCCTGGAGGAGGAGAGCAGCTCAGGACGTGGCACCAGGAAGCAGAGAGAGCTCTGCTCACCAGGAACCAGATATAAACCCCATGGAGCCAGGGACAGGATATAGTCCCCAAGGAGCCAGGGACAGGATATAGTCCCCAAGGAGCCAGGGATAGGATATAGTCCCCAAGGAACCAGGGACAGGATATAGTCCCCAAGGAGCCAGGGACAGGACATAGTCCCCAAGGAGCCAGGGACAGGATATAGTCCCCAAGGAGCCAGGGACAGGATATAGTCCCCAAGGAGCCAGGGATAGGATATAGTCCCCAAGGAACCAGGGACAGGATATAGTCCCCAAGGAGCCAGGGACAGGACATAGTCCCCAAGGAGCCAGGGACAGGATATAGTCCCCATGGAGCCAGGGACAGGATATAGTCCCCAAGGAGCCAGGGACGGGATATAGTCCCCAAGGAGCCAGGGACGTGATATAGTCCCCAAGGAGCCAGGGACAGGATATAGTCCCCAAGGAGCCAGGGACAGGATATAGTCCCCAAGGGATGTCCCCAGTGACCACCTCACCACACCCCACCTGCCTACAGTCACTACCCAGTTAGTCCATTCAAGTGGATTAATCCACTAAGATTAGGTTAAGACCCTCACGCCCCATCATTTCTCCTCTGAACCTTCCTGCAGGGTCTGAACCAGACCTCTGCCTGTGACATAATGGTTTCTCATACAAATGGTCATGCTTTGGAATCTGGGTCCTCACATTGTAGACAGGTGGACAGGCCTTGAAGAGGTGGGACCTAGTGGGAGTTGGCTGGTCATTGGGCAAAACTGGGTTTGTGTAAGTTCGAAATAAATACAGAAAATAAAAAGAAGAAACCTGCTTTCTTGATAAGTTCCCAGCCTCAAGTATTTTGTTATAGCAAAGAAAACAAAAATGGACTCACACATCCTATTACAAATCCATCAACAAGCTAAAGAATACCTGTGCGCAGGCCCCTCCCTGCCTCCTTTCTCTGGGTCTAAATGTCCGTCCCCGCGCCAGGTGGAAACGTCCTTGCAGGCCTGCACGATGGGAGAGGCGCTCCTTGCTCAGCTCCAGGTAAGAACTCAGAAGAGGTGGCAATTACTCTGTGCATGTACTTCCAGCCGGGCAGCCGGACTCCAAGGCGTCAATTAACTCAAACAACCCCTCCCCACCCAGGCACGCGGCAGTGAGTCACAGTCCCCCGGGTGCTGACGGCAGCCAGCGCGTCGCCTCCTGGGCAGCAACGACAGAGCCCGCTGTTGTTACCAGGACCTCAGGTGCGCGCGCTCCTGGAACCCGTCAGTCAAACTGCACGGCAGAGGTTCCCCTGCAGCTGGAGAGCCTGTAACTGAAGACACCGGCCAGGTGACCCTCAGGGGTAGACGGGCTGCTGGCCCTGGGCGTGTCCAGGGGCGGCGCCAGCATCTGGGGTGTCCAGGGGTGGAGCCAAAATCTGGGCGTGTCCGGGGGCGGAACCAGAATCTGGGCGTGCCCAGGGGCGGCGCCAGCATCTGGGGTGTCCGGGGGCGGCACCAGCATCTGGGCGTGTCCGGGGGCGGAGCCAGAATCTGGGCGTGTCCGGGGGCGGAACCAGCATCTGGGCGTGTCCAGGGGGGCGGCGCCAGCATCTGGGCGTGTCCAGGGGCGGTGCCAGCATCTGGGCGTGCCCAGGGGCGGAGCCAGCATCTGGGCGTGTCCAGGGGCGGAGCCAGCATCTGGGCGTGTCCAGGGGTGGAGCCAAAATCTGGGCGTGTCCGGGGGCAGAACCAGAATCTGGGCGTGCCCAGGGGCGGCGCCAGCATCTGGGGTGCCCGGGGGCGGCACCAGCATCTGGGCGTGTCCGGGGGCGGAGCCAGAATCTGGGCGTGCCCAGGGGCGGAGCCAGCATCTGGGCGTGTCCAGGGGCGGAGCCAGCATCTGGGCGTGTCCAGGGGCTGCGCCAGCATCCTTCTCTGGCGACAGGTGTCAAGAAAGACAGAACCAGAGACAGGCTCGCCCAAGGATCCAACCCAAGGCTGCTGGCTCGGAAGACTGATTTCTAACGACCAAAAGAGCAAGAAAATGGGTCCCCGGGCCCCCCGCAGGGCTGCCCAGGAGCAACCAGCCCTCCTGAGGTCTCGACCTGGAACCCTGAGCACAGACTGGCCAATGACCACCAACCGACGTCTGCACCCTCTCCAGGGAGAAGAGCTCCTGAGGACTCCGGGGGTCCCCCCCACCCCGGGCGCCCTGCAGAGAGGAAGGATGGGCTTGGGACTTCCTGGCACAGCAAGCAAGCAGACCACCCGCCAGTCCAGGACGCTGCCACCACCATCCGCCCCAGAGAACCAGATGGACAGGGGTCACCGCGATGATGACCATGACGGTGGATTGCTGGTGAGCACGTCCCGGTCATACGTGCAGAACGGCAGTCCTGGTGCTGACAGCCAGGCCCTGGGTGGTGGGAGGGGACAAGGGAAGTCCCTCGCTGTCCATCAAGGAAGAAAGGGCAGGCGGACCACAGGCGCCCGCACACATTCACAAACGCGCATGCACAGCCTGAGAGCAGCCCGCAGGATGCGCCATCCTGGACGCCTGAGAAGTCAGGTGATGGACCGGGCTCACAGGCCCTGGAGAGGGACCCGGCACCAAGGGCAAGGTCCCTGCTATGGACTGATGGGTGCATCCACTCAAAATGATCAGATGGATTCTGACCCCCAAAGGGGACGGCATCCCCTCCCTGAGACTCACACAGGGATGCACCAGCCCTCTGAGCAGGGCAGGGACCTGAGTGTGTGTCCCCAGGTTCCTGTGCTGAGTCCTCACCAGGTGCTGGTGTGGGAGGTGGGGCTCTGGGAGGGGCTGAGCTCATGGGTGCAGCCCAGGAAGGGGACCAGTGTCCTTCTACAGAGATCAGAGA
This sequence comes from Sciurus carolinensis, assembly GCF_902686445.1. Classification (NCBI taxonomy): domain Eukaryota; kingdom Metazoa; phylum Chordata; class Mammalia; order Rodentia; family Sciuridae; genus Sciurus; species Sciurus carolinensis. The sequence goes on from NC_062232.1 coordinate 1,919,987, forward strand.
GCCCCCCGCCCTTCCTCCCTGTGAGGACCAGGAGCAGCGCCATCTGTGAGCAGGAAGCAGCCTCAGCAGCCCCGAGTCTGCCCCGCCTGGACCTGGGCTGCAGCCTGCGGAGCCTAGGAGCCCCCCAGGCTGCAGCTGGTGCCAAAGTATCAATTCTGCTCCTGCCTCTCAGGATCCAGCACCTCCAGCTGGGCTGCTCTGAGATGCATTCACCTGGCTCTCTGCAGAGACGGAGAGACGTGCTCCAGAGGAACCTTTGGAGAAGCAGCTCAGTAGTGTGGGAACAGAAGAAGCAGGGATAGGAAACGGTGCGGCTTCTCTAGAGAACGCAGGGCAGATCCTGCAAGAGGACAGACCTAGAGTGACCTCAGGCTTCAGCAATTCCACGCCTGCACGTTACTTCAACGGGAAATGAAAGTTGGTTTTTAAGGGTTACCGCGAAGTCCACAGCGCTACCATTCACACCAGCCAGGAGCGCAAGACAGGAGGGAGGAAGGGGTTAATTTAGCAATCACCATACTTTTGTCCTTTGTCCTGGGAGGATTCTGGCACCTGTCCTTGGAGTGGGTGAGCTGCTGTGAGTCCTCTCACTACGGCACTGGCTTCCGGGAGTCTCCAGAATCATCTCTTGCACTGAGAGAGACCTGGGCTTTATGGGTTCAATTGTAAATGTTCCTCCCCAGACACCTAGGTTGAAATGGTGATCCTTTGGGATTTCAGGATGTGGCCGGGTGTCTTTACAGAGGTGAGTGAGGAGCAGTGAGGTCCCCAGGGTGGCCCTGACCCCAGGACCTTGGGACATGCCTGTGTGTGTGGAGATGGGTCCTTAGAGAGGGTAATGGAGGTGCAGTGAGGTCCCCACGGTGGCCCTGACCCCAGGACCTTGGGGCATGCCTGTGTGTGGAGATGGGTCTTTACAGAGGTGAATGAGGAACAGTGAGGTTCCCAGGGTGGCCCTGACCCCAGGACCTTGGGACATGCCTGTGTGTGTGGAGATGGGTCCTTAGAGAGGGTAATGGAGGTGCAGTGAGGTCCCCACGGTGGCCCTGACCCCAGGACCTTGGGACATGCCTGTGTGTGTGGAGATGGGTCTTTACAGAGGTGACTGAGGTGCAGTGAGGTTCCCAGGGTGGCCCTGACCCCAGGACCTTGGGACATGCCTGTGTGTGTGGAGATGGGTCTTTACAGAGGTGACAGAGGTGCAGTGAGGTCCCCAGGGTGGCCCTGACCCCACAGGACTGGGGTCCTGGTAGAAGAGGAGGTGAGGACACAGACGCACACAGAGGGACGACCCTGTGAGGACCCAGGGAGAAGACGGCGTCTGAAAGCCCAGGAGCGAGGCCTGGGGAGGAGCCGGCCCTGCCCACGCCTGGACCTCGACCTGCAGCCTGCGGAAATATTACAGGAAAAACCCTGTTGAGTCCCCTACTCTGATATGGTGACCCTAGTTGACCAAGAGAACCTCAGGCTGCATCCCCTCTTGGAAGGACTCTGGAATAGTCCCCAAATGTGACCACTGGCCACCTTGAGACCCTGCGACCCTGAGCCCCTCTTCACAGGTGCCTATAGCTGACCATCTGGTGTCCACGGGCAGCGGGCACCTATGAAAGTCCTGAGAACCCCGGGGAGAGGCTCCTCACCCCCCTAGGACCCCATCTCCCAGGCCCGGAGGACCTGGCCACCAGGGTCCTTTGGACGTCCACCTCTGTCCGTCTGCACCAGGCAGACTCGGTGCCTCTGCCCTGACCCCAGGTTCCGGAAGCTCACAGGCGACCACGGAGGAGCCGGTTCTCAGGTCCCACGGGACCGAGCATCAGAGACGCATGGCGGGTGGTCCCGGATGCACAGCGCGCCCGGGGTCCTCAGGGCACCACGGCGGGGAGCGTCCGCCGCCCTCCTCTGGGGTGGAGCACCCGCCGGCCTCCGAGCCGGCCCCAGACCAGCCAGCTTCCCACTTCCTCTTCCCTTGGCGGCCACCGTCCTGCGCCGGCCTATGTCCTCCCGTCCAGTCCCGCGACCCTCCCTGCCCGTCCCTTGCCTGTCGTTTCACGAGCTTCTAGAAAACCAGCTGAGTGTCCAGCAGAGCCCGGCTCCCTGCCTGCTGCCCGGGAAGCACAAGGTCCATGGAGACTCAGAGCTGCCCGTCCCTCAGGATGCTCCCAAATGACCGTCATGGACACACAGACAGACGGACAGCGCCTTCCTCCTTGGCGCTTGGCTGGACGCGGGGTTTCCCGGAGTGGGAGACTGGATGGCAGCTGTGACGTCCCGGGCAGATGGGGACACGCGCTGTCACTCACGGGCAGCTGTGCCATAGGGCGCCACCTCGCGGGACAGAGCTCCGGCCTCAGTCGCGGGTAACAAGGTCACAGGGAGGAGACACCGAGTCCTCCCCACCCAGAGGCGGCCGGGCGCGGGCGACACCCGGGTGCAGGGTCCAGGGCTGCCGGCCGCACGCCGCCCCTGGTCACCACGGTTCCCTGCGGGCGGGGCTGTGGCCCAGGGGCAGCGTGGAGACGGCACCCGCTTGGGGACGAGAAAGCCAAGGCGGACGAGCCGAGATTCCCGCAGGTCCCCCGGAAAACGAGAGCGCTCCACTCAGAACCAGGACGAGGCTCCGGGAAACCCAGCTCGCGGTCCCAACTCCCTGCTGCGCGGGGAGGCGCCCGCGGAAGCTTGTCCGCGCTGGACCTGCTCCCAGGACTGTTACCCTGGGGTCCCTCGGGTCACCCTCCAGGACGGGCGGATCCAGCCCGCAACACGTCTGCTGGTGACCCACAGAGAGCCACGCGCCACCCACGTGGCCAGCCCGGGTGACGAGGAAGCGTCTCGCCCTGGGGACTTTAGGAGGGGACGCCTTGGGCCTGGGATGGGGGGACGGGCAGCTGAGGTCATTTCCCAGGCGAGAAGGCAGATGGGAGCAGAGAGAGGAGCCAGCCCAGGCTGCAGCAGGTTCAAGATGGCGCCCCACGGCTGGGCCACCTGACAGCCAGCTGCAGCCGGGATGCACCACGAGCCAGGACCAGAGGAGACCAGAGCCTGGGGGGGGACTCGTGCGGCTGCTCGATGGGGGACCATGGAGGCAGAGATGGAGGACAAATGGAGAGAGCGAGGGAGGCCCCACCCACGTCCCTGGCTCTGCTCCACCAGGAACTGGAAAGATGTCAGTCATGCAGTGAGTGACAGATGCCAGCTCCGAAGCAAAGCCAGCACTAACCCTAACCCCACCCTGCACCGTCCAGGACCCGGGGGAGCCACCCAGGGACGCAACTGGCCAAGCCCTGCGGCGGCCGGAAAGGGGGCAGCTGGAGGTCAGAGACGGGACAGCAGGCACAGAAGGTGGGCATGGCGACCGACTTCAGTGGACACACAAATGTCCTAGAGCCTCAGGACAGGAGGGTCCACAAGGACAGAAATTTATCCTCTCATGGTCCTCAAGGCCAGAGTGCGGACGGGCACATCCCCAAAGGGGGCTCCGGAGGTCCTTCCCGCCTCTCCAGCTCCTGGGCTCCAGGCGGGAGCCTCTGCCTCCGTCTCCACGTGGCTCCTCCTCTGTGTCTGTGTCTCCTCTTCTGTCTCTTGTGAGGACACGGCCATGGCCTCAGGGCCACCCTGACCAGGAGGGGCTCCTCTCAGGGTCCTGCACTCACTGCCTCTGCAGAGACCCGTGTCCACACCAGGTCCCCTGCACAGGTTCTGGGCCAAGATGTGGACAGGACCAGCCTCTTCCCATGGTGTCCAGCTGCCTCCACGGGCTCTAGGAGGCTCCTTCCTGCCTCTCCAGCTCCTGGGCTCCAGCCCCAGCCCCAGCCCTCCAGCCTCTGCCTCCGTCTCCACGGGGCTCCTCCTCTGTGTCTGTGTCTCCTCTTCTGTCTCTTGTGAGGACATGGCCATGGCCTCAGGGCCACCCTGACCAGGAGGAGCTCCTCTCAGGGTCCTGCACTCACTGCCTCTGCAGAGACCCTGTGTCCACACCAGGTCCCCTGCACAGGTTCTGGGTCCAGATGTGGACAGGACCAGCCTCTTCCCATGGTGTCCAGCTGCCTCCACAGGCTCAGGGAGGCTCCTTCCTGCCTCTCCAGCTCCTGGGCTCCAGGCAGCCCTGGGCATGATGGTCGAGCAAGAGAGAAAGAGGCGATCCGTGAGCAAGTCACGGGACCCGGAGCCCAAAGTGAAGATATTTCAGGGCAGAGAAACCTGACGGGAAGCACTTCGAATCTGAAAGCCGTTTATCATCAATTATTCCTTCCGATGTGCCAGCGTTTAAGAAAAGAAAACTTAGGATTTGGGGACGGCACAAAGAGTCCTCATTTCACGCAGGTACACAGGGTCTGCACCGGGGAATTTGCTCTTCAGGTGGAACTGGGTGGTGGCCTCTGCCCAGACAGGCAGGTTACAACCCTCCGTCTGCAACAGGAGTGTCCACCTCTTACCCATGACGAGGAACAAGATCTGCAGCTGCAGGACAAACAAGGTGCCACGTCCCCATGCTGGTCAGCGTAAAGATCTGCCTCCAGAGGAGACACTGCCCACGGTGAGACTGGCTTCAAGCAACCTGAGAACTCCAGGTACCGTTTCACAATCCCCTGCGAGTCTGGGGCCATTTCAACAAATGTGTGTAAAAGAAATAGGATCTAAGAAAGACCTCCGGAGACCTCCTCATCGTCTGCATCTTTCCCTTGAGCACGTGGCGAGAGAGACTGGCCAGGTACACTGGTGCATGCCTGTCATCTCAGCAGTTTGGGAGGCTGAGGCAGGAGGATCGCAAGTTGGAGGCTAGCCTCAGTAACTCGGCGAGACCCGAAGCAACTTGGTGAGGCCCTGTCACTAAATTTAAAAACATGAAATAAAAAGGGCTGGGGATGTGGCTCAGCAGTTAAAGTGTCCCTGGGTTCGATCCCTGGTACCTACCCCCCAAAAAGAGAAAAGGAAACAGAGGTTCAAGAAAGCCAAGAACCGATATCTGGATGAACTTGCAGACAGGTTCACAGAAGGGTGTCTGAGGTGCAAACTGATCTCTCCCTCACAGCATTTATGAAGGCTCACCTGCGTCTTTTTAATCTGACCTACGCAGAAACTGAGTCTAAAGGGATCATTTCAAGTCGTGGAAGAGTCCTGGGGCTGCCTGGCGGGAACAGAGCCGTCCTGATCTAGGAAGCCTGTGTGCATCTTCACCTGCCCTCCATGTTTCTAGGGACACCTCTGTTCTTGCTCGGGCGAACAAGCAAGGCTTGCTGATGTACCAAGGAGAAATCTGCAAACCATTGTTTTCTCTAGTGATGGTGCCAATCCTAGGAAGCCAGAGATTCCAAACCTAGGAAATGAGCCTTTAAATAAGAGCCATTTCCAAAATCCGTCCAGGCACCAAAATACCCGGCACCACCAAGACTTCTCCTGACGACAAATCGCGCTATTTCAAGCCAGTGAGGGAAAGGTGCTGGTCAGTGAGGAAGACTGGTGTTTTCCTGGAAGCTCAGAAAGACCTTTCTTCCGCGTTCACTGCCGGCCGCAGTCTACAGGAGCCTGTGAACCGGGTCTTCCAGGTTGGGACTTTTGCTCAAAAGTCTTATCTTGGGTTGGGGTTGCGGTTGGGTGGCAGAGCGCTTGCCCAGCATGTGTGAGGCCCTGGGTTGGATCCTCAGCACCACATAAAAATAAATGGATGAAATTAAGACACTGTGTCCATCTACAACTAAAAAAAAAAATTTTTAAAGTCTTATCTTCCCACCATCTCTGGTCTCTGTGGTCCGCAGGACTTGGCCAAGTCAGGCAGAAGGAACTGTGCCTTTGATTGACAGCCCGGAAAGGCGCAGGGTGTTCTCAAGGTCCAGCCAGCGATTCTGCTGGGGGTGCGGGGAAGGGCCAGGAGCCCAGGCTGGGGTGCTCCCTGGTGACCAGGAACATCCATCACCCCCAGGAGGGAACGAGGGACAGTCGGGAAGCACAACCGAGTGGCACAGGACCTGCCAGCTGTCCGTCCCAAGAACCCCAGAGTTCAGAATGAACTCTTGCCAAGGTCAGTGATGGACGGTTCCAAGGGACAGAGTCTGGGATAAGGAAAGAATGTGTCAGTGTGTCCTGAGTTGTGTCCTCTCTCTGGTCTCTGTGGATGGGCTGAAGTCACCCAAAGCGGCATTTCAAACAACAGAGGCCCCCAGAGGAGATTCAGAGACCCCTTGGTACGGGCTGGGACCCCCTGTAGGAATCTGGAAAGGGGGCGGAGGGCCAGCGGAGCTGCAGAGAATCCCGGTCCACGCACGCTGCGCGCTCAGGCTGCCGGACGGGGTGGCCCGGACACAGGATCCCCGGGGCTCTAAGAGGCTGCAGATCTGCGTATTTTTCAGGTGTATTCTTGTTCTCTGGGGACGATCACTCACACCCACCACCGGGCGCACAGGCGCGCCTGCGTCCCGCTCTCCTGCCCGGAGTGCGCAGGAGGCGCAGTGATCCCAGGGCCCTGTAGCAACGCCCGAGCATGTTTTTGTGTTGACAGAGAAAGATGCCGGACTGGGCGGAAGCAGCAGCTGCCCAGCCCTGCCCAACCCCCCGAGTCTCTAGAGGTGGTCCCCAGAGGCGGCCAGGCTGTGTTTGTGAGGATGAGACTCACCCACCCCGCACCCTGTGCCAACCTGCTGTCAAACAGACCGGGCCTTCAGTGCCCGCAGGCTCCAGACCCCTGGCCTCTGCTGACCTGGCCTCCAGACCCCACTGATGCGGTGCCAGGGCCCCAGAGGAATACGGGCTGGCAGGCTGTGCCGGGGACAGGCTACCAGAGTCCAATTTCCACAGCTGACTTGGGTTTCCACCTCTTGCGAGAGCCGGGCACCTGGGGAGTGGCGGCCCCGCCCTGCCTGCCTGCAAAACAGAGGCAGCTCTGAGATCAGTCCCGCCTGGGCTGGTCCGCAGGGAGAGAGGGAGGGGACAGGAGAGAGGGAGCAAAGAGAGGGCCCAGGAGGAGAGGAGGAAGAGGGCGAAGATTACAAGAAAGGAGAGACAGAGAGAGATGGCAGAGGAGGAGGAAGAGGAGCAGGAGGAGGAGGGACAGGAAGGGGCTCCACCCACCCTGGTCCCTTCCAAACTCGGACTTCCCCAATGACCCGTTCCCTGGGGACCAAGCACCGCCACACAGAAAGGAAAAGAAGAAGTGCCCAGCCTTGCTCCTCAGGGCTGTGGACGTCCGTGTCCCGGTGCCCAGGGGTCCTCTCAGCCCTGACCTAGGGCCCCGGGCCCCTGATAACCCCCGGCCGCCTACTTTCTTGCCAGGAACCCGGGGCAAACCCGCCAAGCGCCTGGGAAGCACGCGCACCCCACGGACACACCCAGGCTGTCCCGTGCCCTCCTCCGCTTATTTTCCTGGCCAGCAACAAGTCTCTGTGACACCCTTAGCAACAGGGCGTCGCTAAGAAGCCGCGGGCCTCCGGGTGCCAAGGGTTTAAATGCAGCGCCCACGATCGGCCGGACATTCCGACCCACTCAGAGCGGCCGGATCCACCAAGCCCCTGCCTGCCCAGGATCCCAGCGCCCGGAGAACTTGAAACTGACCTTTCCAGCTGCCCGGTCCGGGTCCAGTTCAAAGGCAGGGGGCAAAGCAAACGCACAAGCGTCCTTTAATAAAGGAATCCCAAGTTTCAGATGCACAAGACAGAAAGGCACAGGGCGTTGAGGCGGTGCCACTGGTCGTTCCCAAAGCGCACCCCACTTCCCGTAGGCGGCAGGCCACCGGGGCGCCCAAGCCCGGCGCCTCACGCACTCAGGGGTTGGGGGGTCCTGTCCCCTCCACTCAGGGCTGTTCTCCCACTCGACTCGGCGAGAGGCGACCCTGGGGTCGGTCCGCAGACGCCCTCTGGGCCGGCGCCTGCCCCTGGGGTTCGCAGCCCGAGCGGGGCGCACACGGTCCCCAGTGTGAGGTGGCTCCCAGCAACTTCTGTGACGCTCCGCAGCCCCGTCGCCAGGGCGGCGTATCTATGGGAGAGCGAGCCATCGGAAACTTAGGTAAGGCGACCGGGGCGCGGGGTGCGCCTTCCAACTATGGAGGAAACTCAGGTGCCGGGCTGCCCGGCGCCAGCAGCCGAGCCAGAGAGGCCGGGCCCGGGCACCTGGGGCCCTTTGTCTGATCCCAGCGCCCCGGCCGCCCCGGAGTCCGCGCGCCCTACTCACCCACGGTGGCCAAGATGTCGAAGTCCTGCAGGGAGTAGCCGGGCGGCTCCGGCGAGGGCGCCTCGGGGCTGGGGCAGGGCGCGGGCGCCCCGTCGGGCTTGCGCTCCGCGGCCGCCGGAGGGTCGGTGCGCGCCGCGGCCGCCGCGCCCAGCCCGGGCGCCTCCATCCGGGCGCGACCCCGGCCGGGGGGCGCCGACTGCCGGGCTTCCCGGGACGCAGCCTCGGAGGGCGGCGCGGCGGCGGCGGCGGCATCAGCGGCGGCCACCCATGCGCGTCCGGGTGCGCGGCCCGGCGCGGCGGGCGGCGCGGCGGGGACAATGGCGGGGCGCGGGGCGGCGCTCACTGCAGCAGCAGCAGCAGCAGCTGGTGCGAGTAGCCGGCGGCCTCCGGGGCGGGGCGCGGGGCGGGCGCTGGGGGCGGCGGCGGCGCGGCCGGGGCTGGGGGCGCGGCTGGAGCCGGCGGGCGCGAGGCGGGGTCGCGGCCGCGGGCGCCCCGCTGCCTGTTCATTCCTCGGGTCGCGCACCCGCCGCCGGCAGCGCTGGCCCTGCGCTCGCGAGGCTGAGGGGACGGGCGGAAGCAGCCTGGGCGGGGCCCTGCCCTGCGCCCGCCGCGACGCGCGGGGCCGGACTGGGGGCGTCGCCCGGGCCGCCGCGCTCCGCCCCCCGCCCCGCCCCCTGAAGCGCCCCGCCCCGAGCAGCGGGGCCAGAACGCTGGGAGGTGCCGCTGCCCGTCTGCGCCCCGGCCGCGCCCACTGGGGGTTCCCCCCCCCCCTCGGAGCTCCTTGGCGACGCGCGCGCCCGCCCCGCGGGTCACCACGCCCCGGCCCCCAGGGCGGGGAGGCGGGAAGCGGTCGGGGCCGAGGGACGGGCGTGGGGGAGACCAAAGTAAAGTTGCAAAGCAGAAAACTGAAAATGGAGTTCGGTGCTGGTGCTGGACGCAGCCGGTGCTCCCCGAAGCGCGCGGTGCCCTCAAGCCGCACCCGGGTGTGTCGGTGGAAAACACCGACATACCGGCCTAGTCGGCTTCCTGGTTCTGCTCCCGGACTCTCGGGATGGAAGGAGTTGGATGTGGGGTCAGAGGAGGAAGTCAGGGATCTCCTTGGGCTTTCTCGCCAACTTCCTGAGCGGCTTTCAAAATAAACACCTTATTTTTCAAAAAGGAGAAACAGTCAACCGATAGGGGACCCGAGGCGTGGCAGCCCACTCACCGCCCCTCTTGGAAACGCAGGGATTTTTTTTTTTTTAAACCACTCTTCTCGGGAAGAGCTACAGAAGGTCTAGATGCGTTTTCATTGCAGGCACACCAGGGCCATTTTTCTTTGGCCAGTTCAAACGTGCCCCACCTGCCCAAGGGCCTGTGGTCAGACACTTAAAGCGAGGCTTCTGTGCGTGGACTTCAAATGTAACTGGACCCTGGGCGTGTGGCCTCCGCGTTCCCCGGGGATCTGGTTCAATGCGGCCCGGATTGGCCCGGCACGGCCTAGATGCCACCGGCTGATTGACTCCTCAGGCTGCGGGTCAGCGGAGGCCCCTTTGAGTGACAGCAGGTACTCTGTGACTGCAGGAACTGTCCTCGGCCTCCTGGGGTCTCTGGCTGGGCCCCGTCTAAGCCACAGAGAAGCGTTTTAAGGAGCTCAGGCCGTGCACCCTCAGCAGCCTGCAGGGAGGGGGCGGCAGGAAGTCTGAACCCTGCTCTGGGTGTGGTTTTCTGGTCGCGAGCTGCCAGCTTCGCCCCACCCCCCACCTGCATCTCGTGGGTGGCCTGATCCTGGGGTGGGGGGGAGGGGTGAGACAGCATCTCTGCCAGATCGTGGGCTGCAATGCAAACCATGCGCACCACCGTCTGACCCTCTGCGCCCGGGGAGAGCGAGCAAACGGCCCTGCGCTTTCGGCCTGCCTGGCCCTGTGTGGCCGCAGGGGCTGGGGGCCCGCCGGGGTCCGTGCGTGCAAATCTGACTTCAGAAATGCAACGCTGCCGGCGAAGAAAACCTCGGAAACCAAGGCCCCCGTTCGCATGCAAGCAGCAGAGTTTTTGTTTTGTTTTTCCCCTTGCGAAATGCACCCAGGAAAACATCCCACTGAGAAATTCGAAGCGTTCAAGTTCAACCCGGCCGGGTGGCTGGACCTCTCCCACCCTGGGCTGGATGGTCCGCCTCCCTACCCCGTCCTATAAATACCTCCAGCAGGTCTGGCGACACCTCGCTTTACAAAGCAGCTTTTTCATCTGGGCGGATCATAAAAGAAAAAAAAAATTCCTGGGTAACCACATCCCAATACTTTACAGGCGAGAAAAATTAGAGTTCCCAGAGGCTGGGGCAGCATTGTCTTGTGGTGGTCAAGGAAATACGGAGCTCAGACACACGGAAGGAGGGAGGGTCTGTCCCCACGCTGGAGAACCAAGTCTGCCAAACACTAACAGGAACAGGTGCCTCCAGACTTGGCAAAAAACCCTGTCAAATCCGGACAGCCAGCAGACACTTCTTATCCTACAGTAGCACACTCTGTGTATGTGCACACGCTTGCACACGCATGCACACCACGCATGCACACACGCAGCAGTCACGCATGCACACACGCACACACGTGCACACACAGCAGTCACGCATGCACACACGCATGCACACACGCATGCACACACGCAGCAGTCAGGTATAAACCGAGCTCAGCGCCTACACCGGTATGTGGGTGTGGATATGTTTGCACATTTGGTGTGTGCAATACGGAGTGTTTTCTATATTTGCAAAACACACGCAGTATTTTAGAAGTTTAGAGTTAAAATCTGAAAGAAGTGCAGTTACCATGAGACTTTACCATTGATACAAATATTCTAATGTAGTCGATTTACTCTATTTTCCATTATCTCTCTCTGTATTTTTCTCCATATATATATAATTCCATATATATAATAATCTCCATAAGTATATTATGTATATTCTCCATATATATTATGATCTTTATATATAATATATATTCTCCAACCTTTATATATTCCTCATAGATAATATATATTCTCCACATATATTTAAGAAGTGATTAGCTACTTTCCTAGATATTTCTATAGAGATATTGTGAATTATATATACAGTCGGTCTTCCGTAACTGTGGGTTCAGGATTCAGAGATTCAACGACGGATTAAAATATTTGGAAAAGAACAAAAAAGCAGAAAACACAAGGCTAGAGTGGGCATCGCTTGTGGGATACCTTGGTTCCAACAATGAAAAAAAAAAAAAAAAAAATTCCGGAGTCGGGTGCTCACCTGTAATCCCAGCGACTCAGGAGGCTGAGGCAGGAGGATTGCAAGTTCAAGGCCAGCCTCAGGAACTTAGTGAGGCCATGAGCAGCTCAGAGAGACCCTGTCTCAAAGTAAAAAGGGGCTGCGGGTGTGGCTCAGGGGTTAAGCACCCCTGGGTTCAATTCCTGGACCACCACACCCCCCCCCCAAAAAAAAAAAAAAACGCTGCTTATATCCTGCTTGTCTCCGGAGCGTACCATGCTGGGGGGTTCATTTTTATTTTTGTTTCAGGTGTTAGGAATTCAGGATACCTAGGAATTGCTGGGTTGGGTTGGTTCTATTACATCCTGGCTTTTTTTGGCCACTGCTCCCCGGGGGCCAGTGAGCCAGTAGGAAGGCCTAGTATATTTTTGAAAGAAGAGTTCGGGCATCCTCATTGGCTGCCTGCTTCTGTTCAGCGCCATGATTGACACATGCCACATTCCGCGGCTTCACAGGCGCAGGAGACACCTTTTAAAAATAGCAAGGACCTCACTTGCCTGACCACCTCCCTGGGGGGAACCGTTTTAGAAATGCCCTCCTCTCCGGTAACCGAAAGGAGCTTCGCCAGGTGCCTATTCCAGCCAGATCTTGCACTGTAAACGGGCAGGTAGCAATTAATTCACGCCCGATAGAAACCTCGGTGGTCACAAGGCAGGGCCCAGCCTCTCTTAAGTTAAAATTTACCATAAACAACAACACATTTAAAAGAAAAAACAAAACTGTAAACCACTATTTCTACAAACTCAAGTTTAAAAATCTGCTAACTTAAGTCAGTTACAGTGGCCCAGGTCTCTCATCCCAGGGGCTCAGGAGGCTGAGGCAGGAGGATCAAAGGTTGGAGGCCAGCCTCAGTCACTTAGGGAAGCCCTAAGCATCTTAGTGAGACCCTGTCTCAAAGTTAAAAAAAAAAAAAAAAAATTACAAGGGCTGGGGAACGTGGCTCAGTGGTGAAGCACCCCTGGGTGTTAATCCCCTGTATCAAAGTAAAATAAAATTAAAATTAGAATTTGCAAGTTAAAATAAAAATGAAAACCAAGATGGTTTTACTCATATACCAGGGGAGACCTAAAAATAGACTTCTTCACGCGTCTGTTGACTCAGAGGCTTTTCATGAGTGATTCCAAAGAAAACCCTCTAGGAAACCGTGGGTCAGTGGCCTGTAATTAGATGTCCCGAATTTACCCCTTACCTAGAAATTCACGGGCGATTTTATTTCAGGGATGCCGGGCTGGTTCCCAGGACCGTCTGAGGCACGGCTGGCCTGCGGGTGAACACAGCCTCCCAAAACGTAAACAGAAACCGGGAAAGCACAATCCTGGGTTGCAAAAGGAATGTTCCTCTACGCGCCGGACTCCTGAATCTCAACCTCAAAGGTCACCTTTTAGCCAAGCCTCATAACAGAGCCCCTCTTTTTTTGGGGGGGGAGAGGGGTTGAACTCAGGGGCAGTCGACCCCTGAGCCACCTCTCCAGCCTTATTTTGCATTTTATCGAGAGACAGAGTCTCACTGAGTTGCTTAGGGCCTCGCTTTTGCTGAGGCTGGCTTTGAACTCACCATCCTCCTGCCTCAGCCTCCAGAGTCGCTGGGATAACAGGCGCCCGGCCAGTTCAATCTTAATGAACTGTTAAGAAAATGTCAAAATAGTACTCTGGGTATGGAGAATCTTTATATTTTTAATTTCATTCCCATTTAAAATTGTATCCTTATTATTATTTTTTTTTTAATCTAGCAGTAGGTACACTTTTATTAAAAAGAGACTTCAGGAGGCTGGGGTTGTGGCTCCGTGGGACACAGGGCTTGCCTTACACGTGTGAGGCACTGGGTTCGAATTCTCAGCACCGCATATACATAAATGAATAAAATAAAGGTCCATCGACATCTAAAAATATATTTTTAAAAAAAGAGAGACTTCGCAACAGGCAGTAGCTGATTTTATAGACGCTGTGAGTGGCAGGTCTGGACATGAGCTGTTATTTACGGACAGACCCGCCCCGGGACCCTGGTTGTGGTTCTGTATTGCTCCTAATTTCCAAAGAGAGGCGAGGAAACGCTTTCTGCCGAGCAAGAGCGCTTGACGGCTCTGGAGCGCGGATCCGCACCGGGGAGCCAGGGAGAAATCCGGTTTGCCAGGGGCTCTGGAGAGACGGGCAGACCCCGAGAGCGCCGTGACCTTGCAGAGCAACATCTGCGTCCCTGGTTATTCCTCCAAGGATGACTCAGCGCCACCTCTTCTCCAGGAAAGGGTAGGGTGGAGCCTGGCCAAGTTCATTCTGGAGAAGGAGGGACCCGCACCACACTGTGGGGCATGAGGCGGGGCCCTGCCTTTCTCCTGAGAAAGCCGGATTCTGCAAATAGTTTGGTCTTGGAGAGAAAAGAAGAACCCCTTGGGGGTGTGAAGCGGTGGGGAAGGAAGGGGCGTCCTCAAGTGTTGGAGAGGGAGAGTTGGGGAGAGGTTGGATTTGATCAGTGCGCGTCCTGTACGTGCGTGCAGTCACCAGACCCGACTCCATCACTCTGTACAACGAACGCTGGTTAGGCAAAAATACAAAATAATAAAAATAATAGTGGGAAGAACACAGTCGGTGACAGATGTTATTCAGACAACTGCCTAGTGATTAGTTTTTTTTTTAAACTATTCTAAGCTGGCTCCATCTTTGCACCTGATACCAAAACAAGACTCTGGATGTGTCCAAATCTATGTTTGAAATCAGGTGCCACCGGTAATCTCAGCGGCTCAGGAGGCTGAGGCAGGAGGATTGCGAATTCAGAGTCAGCCACAGCAACTCAGTGAGGCAGTAAGCGACCTGGTGAGACCCTGCCTCAAAATAAATAATAACAGTAATAATTAAATAATAATAAATACAGACTGGGGCTCTGTTAAGCAACCCTGGGTTGAATCCCTGGTATCCCCCCCCAAAAAATCTATGTTTGAAAATAATAGCATCAAGGATAAGATAAAAATAGGAAGGTTTAAAATGTAATAATAAGCATGTATTTATGCTATTATGTTATAGTACTTATAAATAATAAAGTACTTATATATAATTAATGTCAAATAATATAACTTGGAATAAGGAGACTTACCTAAAGAACTATAAAAAAGGCACATTTTTGTTAACATAGTCTAGGAAAATATCCATGCTTTTATGTGTATACACAAAAACCCATAAACATATATATGGCTATATATGCAAACACGAACATATATAAAAAGAAATGGATGTAGATCCATAGGTACATATGTAGACAAGCCCACGTATATGAATTCATTTTTACATCTGTTTGTAAACTTTCATGGTTCCATGTGTGTATAGAATAAAATCATCTTTCATTAATTGCAGGGCTTTGATTCCAAGATTCCCATATACTCAAGGAATGTGTTCTTCTGCTTTATGTTTCTGTGACCGAAATACCTGGCAGGATCTATTTAAAAGATGAGAACATTTTATTTGGGGTTCATGGTTTCAGAGGTTCAGTCCATGGTGGGCCGACTCCATGGCTCTGGCCCAAGGTGAGGCAGAACAAAATGGCGGAAGGGCCTGGAGGAGGAGAGCAGCTCAGGACGTGGCACCAGGAAGCAGAGAGAGCTCTGCTCACCAGGGACTAGATATAAACCCCATGGAGCCAGGGACAGGATATAGTCCCCAAGGAGCCAGGGACAGGATATAGTCCCCAAGGAGCCAGGGACAGGATATAGTCCCCAAGGCATGTCCCCAGGGACCCAGCTCCTCCAGCCACATCCCACCTACCTTGAGCTACTACCTGGTTTATTGTGGCTCATGGTGTCAGAGGTTCAGTCCATGGTGGGCGACTCCATGGCTCTGGCCCAAGGTGAGGCAGAACAAAATGGCGGAAGGGCCTGGAGGAGGAGAGCAGCTCAGGACGTGTCGCCAGGAAGCAGAGAGAGCTCTGCTCACCAGGGACCAGATATAAACCCCATGGAGCCAGGGACAGGATATAGTCCCCAAGGAGCCAGGGACAGGACATAGTCCCCAAGGAGCCAGGGACAGGACATAGTCCCCAAGGCAGGTCCCCAGGGACCCAGCTCCTCCAGCCACACCCCACCTGCCTACAGTCACCACCCAGTGAGTCCATTCAAGTGGATTAACCACTGATTAGGATGAGGCTCTCATTACCCAGCCATTTCTCCTCTGAACCTTCCTACACAGGAGCTTCGGGGGACACCTCACACCCTCTTCATAACGAGGCCCTCATATGATGTCGTGTGGTATTTGCACATAACCTCTGCGTATCTCCGTTCTTACTTTTCAGGACCGA
>NC_062232.1:1940695-1950695 GCF_902686445.1 Sciurus carolinensis
CAGGGTCTCACTGGGTTGCTTAGAGCCTAAGTTACTGAGGTTGGCCTCCAACTTGCAATCCTCCTACCTCAGCCTCCCGCATGGCTGGGATTATGGTTTTGCACCAAGGTGCCTGGTTAAGTATTTTTCCTATTTGACCACGTTTTCCCTGAGAAACCTCCCTGTCCACAGTGAACAGCTTGCACGTTCAAGAAGCCACAGGAACCCGAAGAGCTCCCTTCCCGGCTTTCTGGACCCTGCAGCGACAAACAGCAGCTTATCCCAGGATGCGCATGCGCGGTCAGTTAGGCGCCGAAACTGGAATCCCGAGGCTCTGGGGCATCTTTGAAGAAGCCCCGTCTCTGCAAGGTTGCATCACCCAGGAGGCTGCAGAGTGTCCTTGGGCAGCCGGTCAAGAGGGGGAAGGCTGCAGAAATTCTGCTTTTTGGTTTTGTTATTTGCAAGTTACCCAGGGCGATATCAGCGACCCCGGGTCACAAAACACAAGAATACAACTGAGAGGCGTGACTAAGAGTCCAGGACGAAGAATGTTGCAATTATGCAAAGTGTGCCCGGAACTTCCCTTCCTCCCCTGCCAGAGCAGAGATTGCAGATCTCACAGAAAGCAAGACTGCCTTCAGGTCGGGGTAGCTCAAGCTGACCCCTGGCATCAGCTGCCTGGGCATAGTAGAGCCAACGGCAGGAGGTGTTATTATTATTATTATTATTATTATTATTATTATTATTATCAAAAACGCACATGCCTGGGACTGATAAGAACAAGAACAAATTCTGCTTTTGTGGTCTGCGGTTTTGCAGAGTTAGTTGCTGTCCTCTCAAGCAAGGATAAATCTGATGTCAGATAAACTTGAGATCAAATGCAAAAAGCAAAAGACCTTCATGGGGTAGGGACATTCTGTGGCATGAAATTCCTGATAGATGTGAGACTAAAACAAGTTTAGATTTTTTTGTTGGTGGTGGTGGAGGTAGAACCAGAGATTGAACCCAGGGTTGCTCTACCACTGAGATACACCCCCCCCGACCCTCCCCCTTTTTAAAGTTTTATTTTGAGACAGGATCTTCTTCAGTTGCAGAGGCTGGCCTCCAAATTGCCATCCTCCTACCTCAGCCTCCTCAGTCGCTCTTAGATATGAATTTAATATCTAATGCAATATCTAATGTCCATGGATATGCAGAACTGAAGGTCCATCCGTAATGGACAGTGGGGATTGAACGGAGGACATTAAGGGTTGTCTGTGGTCCCGCCCAGAGAAAACAGGATTTCAGACTTGCCAGGGCCCCCCCAGGTGTCTCCCAGGAGCTGAGCTGTGCAGATTTGGAAACAAGGTATTCTTTTTTGTTTGGTTTTCTTTTGTTTGGTGCTAGGGCGGGAAGCCAGTGTCTGGCACAAGCTGGGCAAGCACTCTGCAACTGAGCTACATCCTCCGCCTTCCACCTGCCTGGGATGGATCTGGTCCAGCCCACACCCTGGACCATGTGACAGGAGAGGGAATTTTTTTTTTTTCCCCCTTTGGTACCAGGGATTGAACTCTGGGACACTCGGCTACTGAGCCACCTCCCCAGCCCTTTTAATATTTTATTTTGAGACAGGGTCTGGCCGAGTTGTCTAGGGCCTTGTTAAGCGGGTGAGGCTGGCCTCCAACCTGCAATCCTCCGGCCTCAGCCTCCTGAGCTGCTGGGCTGACAGGCGTGTGCCACCGTGCCCAGCTGGAGGGGAACTTTTAATGCTGGTCACAAAGCCATTTATATGGGAGAACGTGGATGAGAATTACAGGCACTGACGATGCTTCCTGCAGAACTGAAGCTCCTCCTTCGGGGTCATGACGGAATCTGAAGGGTTCTGCGTAGCTGCAAATTCCAGGTAGCGCATCTGAGACTTTGCGGCCCACAGGTGAGATTTTTATCATGGTGTCAGACGGTTGGTGAACAGAGGCTGAGAATTCATTCTCCACGGGCCTCCGCTTCTCCACCCCGCAAAAGCTGCTGCGTCGGCTTGGAATTCATGCACCGGAACTTATTTCAAAATTATCTTTTCCTTACTACGAATATCTCGCTTTGTATTTTTACTGAAATAAATGCACCACTGCATGCTAAATATTTTTAAAAAGCGTCATTATGCAAACTGAAATGAGATGGCCTTAGGGATAAGCCTCCTCAAATGAAGTAGGAGCGGATCCTCCAGGAAGGAGATTCGCTGGACGCAGCTCGAGGTGGCAGAGATCCATGGACAAGCCAGAGCGACCCAGGGGGGCAGGCCTGGCACGGGTTACCCCTCAGGGCTTCCCGAAGGAACCAGGGCTGCTGAGCCCTGTCCTGGGACTTCAGGCCTCGGAACTGCGGGACTCAACTCTGGCTCTATTGGGAAGCGTGGTCCCACGGCCCCAGGAAACCAAGGCGCCCCCTGCTGGCTACTGACGTCTCTGATGCGCCACTGCACTGGACCGAGCCTCTGCTCACGGAGGAAACAGGCCCACGTCGCCAGAGCACGGAGGCACCTGCCCTGCAGGGGCCCGGGGCTCCTCCTGAGCCAGCTGAGGCCCGCGAACTCAGGGCGGCGAATCTGACATCTTCTTGCGGGCCTTCTTTTCCTCCCCACCTTGACCTCAGCCAGGCTTCCTCACCTTGCCCGAGACAGAGAGGCCCAAGGCCCGTGATCCGGAGCCTCCGGGCGTCTCGCTACCTGGACTCGCTTTGCACGCTGTGAAATTCAAGGAATGCATTTCTTAAAGATCCTGAGCTCGGGGGTTTGCAAAGCTCACGCCCTTCCGCCAATACTGGGAAGAGAGCAGAGCAGGGAAAACAGAAACTGAAAGTTAAAAAATCTCCCGGGGAAAAGAGAGGGTAGAATTATTTGGCCGGGACACCGTTTAGGTCGGGCAAGAAATTCCCGTGTCCACCTGGAAAATGGTGTGTGGGAACAAAACGCAGGAATTGGCTCAGCTGCCCGTAAATGCTCCTATGCTGCTTCTCTTGCTGCTTCTTGGGTTCTCAGGGCTGCATTAGCCAGTGACCACAAAGCGGGTGTCTCCAGACAAACTGATTTTCTCACGGTTCTGGAGAGCAGGATTCTGAATCCAGCTGTGGATGGGGCTCAGCTCCCTCGAAGGCTCCCCACTGCCTCTGCTAACGGACTTAGAATCTAGAGCAAGCAACAGCCGGATGATGGAAGGATGCTCATAAATAGAATGCAGTGTCTACACACAAGGGAGTATTACTCACCCGTGAAGAAGGATGAAATTCTGCCATGTGTATGTGGGCATGGGTAATTTGCAGGAAAATGAATGGAACTCGAGGTGATGACATTACACACACTTAGCTAGACTCAGGAGGGTAAGCATGACGGGTTTTCTCTCATACATGGAAACTGACAAGAAAGGGGACTGTAAGATACTTGCTGAACTGTTAGAGAAGAGGAACGGGACTCAGGGGAGGGAGAGAGAGGGAGAGAGCAATGAGGGGCCCAGGGAGGGCAGATGCAGTTGGAGCATAATATATGCACTTATGGAAATCTCACAGTGAAACCCCCTAATATGTGCCATGAAAATGATGGAATGATTATAATTACAGTATTCTGTCCCGGTCACATATCTGTTCATCCACCTGTCCATTAGCCTCTTCATCTGTCTGTCCATCCATCCATCCTTCCATCCATCCATCCATCCATCCATCCATCCATCCAGGCATACATCCAATTCATCTCTCTATCTGTCATCTACCACTTCTGTCTGTCTAGGTGGCTGTCACACCCTGGGTGGGGCTGCTCCTGGCTCCTGGTGTGTGGAGCCCAGAGACGCTGCTCCACAGCCTGCAGTGCACAGCACAGCCCAGCACAGAGACCCTCAAGCCCTACATGCCCACAGTGCAGAGAAAACCTGCAGGACAGAGTCTCTGTCTATCATCTGTCCATCCATCCATCCAGCTGTCACCTGTCTATCTGACCCGATGGAGCTCGCTGCTTGGCCCTGCGTGTCTGTGCCTCTCCCTCAGCACAGCGAGCTCGGGGGTCAGCCCGCGCTGCGGGTCCCGAGCCCCATTCACTCCTATGGCTCGGTAGCTCTCCAAGGTGTGGATGGACCCCAGGGACGTGTGTCCACCTGCCTGTTGATTGACACCCAGGCTCCGCCTTGCCTGTTGATTGACACCCAGGCTGCGCCTTGCCTGTTGATTGACACCCAGGCTCCGCCTTGCCTGTTGATTGACACCCAGGCTCCGCCTTGCCTGTTGATCGACACCCAGGCTCCGCCTTGCCTGTTGATCGACACCCAGGCTCCGCCTTGCCTGTTGATCGACACCCAGGCTCCGCCTTGCCTGTTGATCGACACCCAGGCTCCGCCTTGCCTGTTGATCGACACCCAGGCTCCGCCTTGTCGCTGGCTTTCCTGGCTAGCGAGGTAACTCCCTCCTGGGGGACTTGGCGGTCTCCTGGGGTCTTGAGAAGTGCCTGCCTGCTTTGGTTTTGTGCTGGGCCAAGCGTCCCAGGGGGGAGACGTGGAAACCCCATCAAGAGCTGAGGGAGGCTTCCTCAAGACGCCCCCCAACCAGCGCTGTGAGCCTGTGGGTGAATCTAGTATAGCTGGTCTCTCTCTGCAAAGCACTCGGCTGTCCCCGGGTCACGTGGCCCCGTTGCTTTGGAACTTGTGACGCAGAAGCAAATCAGCATGGGCAGGTGGTGAGACTCCCAGGGACCCAGGAGGCTGAGGCAGGAGGATCCCGAGTTGGAGGCCAGCCTCAGCCACTTTACCAGAGCCTGTCTCAAGTAAAATAAGAAGGGCTGGGGTGTGGCCCAGTGCTAGGGCACCTCTGAATTCAATCCCCAGCAGCAAATAATCAATGATAATAATCATAAAGAAAAAATCAGATATAAGTAGAGTTACTCAATACGGTGACAGTAATGTGGCCAGTCCTGAGAGACGGAGGAGAAAGACGCAGGGGCGTTTGCATAAAGGGGACAGTGGAAAGAGTTAAGCTACCAGGCGGCTGGATTCTGGGACAGGCAGGAGTCCTCTGACTTTATTATCCGTTAGGGCAAGACCGTCAACACGCCTGTGGTTTTTACGTCCGTATGTTAATTTTTCTGTGCTAGAAATTAAATCCAGGGTCTCATACACGCTGGGCAACTGCTCTACCTGTGAGCTACGTCCCTCATCCTTTTCATCTAGAGACAGGGACTCACTAAGGTGCCGAGTCTGGCCTCCACCTTGCGATCCTCCCTTCTCCAGCCTCCCAAGCAGCTGGGATAACTGGCGTGCACCACAAAGGCCCTGAGTTTCCATTTCTGGGTCTGTAAATCGATGAGGGTGATTTTAGTTTCCCTTGTGATCACGAGAAAGAGAAGCTGCGTCTGAAAGAGGGCTGGCCATTGGAGGTGGCCTGGGATTCGTCCTCCCTTGCTGGCTACCGTCCTTTTAAAAGCAACTCGACGTCACTCCCGCATCCCAGAATGGATCCCCTCAGGGAGCTTCTCAGACAGAGAAGAGACGCGGGATATGTTGGAAAAGCAGAGGAGATCCGGGGACAAGCCACGGTCATGAACTCGGGAGTAAGGAGGGAAGCGGGTCCGGAGCCCTGCTCAGCCCCAGGCCCAACGCCGTCTGCAGGCGTCACTCTGAGCCCAGCAAAACCCTCAGACCCTCGGCACCAGGTCAGAAGGCTGCGTCCTGCACCCCAGACCTTTCAGGCCTGTGCCATTTTTAATGCCCATGTCCAACTCTTTGGGATTTATTCTGGGTGCATCCACACGACCCGACGTTGACTTACGGTCTAAGAAGCAGCCGGTGATTAAAATGCAGTTGGTCTGGGTGGGTCAGCCAGCTCTGTGTTGCTGTGACAAAACACCCCAGGAAAGCAAAGGAGAGGAGGAAAGATTTATTTTGACTCATTCAAGGCTTCAGAGGCTCAGTCCATGGTGGGCGACTCCATGGCTCTGGCCCAAGGTGAGGCAGAACAAAATGGCGGAAGGGCCTGGAGGAGGAGAGCAGCTCAGGACGTGGCACCAGGAAGCAGAGAGAGCTCTGCTCACCAGGGACCAGATATAAACCCCATGGAGCCAGGGACAGGATATAGTCCCCAAGGAGCCAGGGACAGGATATAGTCCCCAAGGAGCCAGGGACAGGATATAGTCCCCAGGGAGCCAGGGACAGGATATAGTCCCCAGGGAGCCAGGGACAGGATATAGTCCCCAAGGAGCCAGGGACAGGATAGAGTCCCCGAGGCATGTCCCCAGTGACCACCTGCCTGAGGTACCGCCTGGTTTATGGGGCTCATCTGATTCCCTGGATTGGGTCCAAACCCGCAGGATCCAGTCCCCCCCAGAGACCCACCTCCGCACGAGGCTGCATTGGGGACCGGCCTCCCCCCCAGGTCCCTCGAGGACCCCGTTAGGATGGGTCTGCCGGGTCGTCCAGGGTCAGGTCCCTGCGCTCCGCACCTGGGCTGGGGGTGATCTCTGCGCGGGGAGCGGGTCCCCGGAGCCGGTGGGAAGTAGCCGCACCCGGACAGCGGGGTCCGCAGGTCTGGGCGGAGCGCGGCCCCGGGGCCTCAGCGGAGAGCCGGCCGGGAGCCTCCGGGCCTCCGCGCAGGCCCGGCCGCCCTGGGCCATGGCCGAGTCCCCTGCGGAGCTTGTGGGATGGGCCGACCGTCTCCCGGAGCCCACGCTGGCCTGGACCTCGGCATGCCCGGGCCTCCGGGGCGACCCTGTCCGGCGAGGTCGCTCACTTCTTTTTAGAAAGGAAAGAAAGGGAGGCTCACAGGACAGAGAGGCCGGGAGGACCCCGCGGAAGAGAGCGGCGGGGTGGCGGCCACGCACCTGAAGCCAAGGACGGTAGGGCGGCCACCACCCCCAGGCAGGAGAGGCCGGGTCCATTCCCTGCTCAGAGCTCAGAGGGAGCCCACCTGACGTTCGGCCTCCAGAATGTGAAGACCTCCATTTTCGTTTCTTTCTTTTAATTTTGGGAATCCAGGGGCGCCTAACCCCTGAGCCACCTCCCCGGACCTTTTTATTTTTTTATGTACAGACAGGGCCTCCCTAAGTTGCTTGGGGTCTAAGTTTCTGAGGCTGGCCTCCAATTTGCCATCCTCCTGCCTCAGCCTCCGGAGCGGCCAGGAGTGTTGTTAACATCGACGTCCACACTCCTGGCTGTTTCTAGATATGAACGGTGGTCCCCGTCTTGGGCGATACTGCCCGGCCAGCGGAGGCCTTGGCGATGTTTTTCGGGGTTGGAGTTTAAGCTTGTCCCGGGGCTTCGCGTGGCAGAGGGACCCTGAAACCTGGAGCAGAGAGCGAAGAGCTCAGAGACCGGAACCAAGGCTGCTTTTTGAGACCTGCTGCCCCCAGGGAGCCCATCAGGGGCCTTGAGTGGCCACTTTCTGGGGTCTCTGAGGGATAAGTGCAGGGACCCGGGTCAGTCAACAGAGCCAGGGTCACTGTGGGGACCGGCTTTGCCCCAGGAGGCTCTCTGGGGCTGGGCTGGCCTCTGTGGGAGTCCGTCCCTTGGCGTGAGAAGGAACAGGGTCCAGCGGGCCCCTGCAGATGCCCCTGTGTGTCCCCGTGGACCGTGGACAGCAGAAAGTGGGGAGTTTTGTCCTCCGTGCCCATCGGGAGGGAGACAGGCCCGACGTGCATGGACGCTCTGGTTGATGCAGAGCCTCAGGGACACGGTGGGGACCTCCCTGGACACAGGACCTGGCAGGATGAAGGAGAGAACGTCCCTCCAGGGCTGCAAGAGAGCCGGCCTAACTCTCTGCCCAGTGGGTCAGCAGGTGTGCCGGCCACCAGGGAGTTAAGTGCAGCCTCCACCGGGAGGTCAGCCAGCCCAGCCGCGGCCTTCAGAGGCTGAGTTGGGCAGAAATGACAGGTTGCAGAGAGAAACCAGGGTCTGCCGTGTTCTGCAGATACCAAGCCCACTGGAGACCTGCCCGGGCAGTACTGGGGCAGCTGCAGGTGACCAGGAGCAAATGCACGTGAATAGCTTTACGCCGTTATCCTTGTGCAGTGAACGCACTGAACAACTGTACATGGAGGGTTAATGGTCAGGACTCATGATGCCCCGGATGAAGAGAAGCCTCAGGCACGGAGGCCTCGGAGGCTGTTTCCCTTCGGTCTTTGCCTCAGGCTGCCTGGGGTTCCGGTCCCCCTCTGCAGCTTCCCTCTGGACTCTGCTGCAAGCCCCTCTCCGACCCCAGGAAGCGCCCCTGTGCTCCAGTGCTCTCTGGGTCCAGGTTCACGTCCACCACTTTGAGTTTCCAGGGCAGAGGACGCAGAGGAGGCTCCTTGCGGCCAGGCTGGTGAGAGCCCTGAGAACATGGAGCAGCAGGTGTGAGTCCCCAGGCTCCTGCAGACGCACCTCAGGGGCTCCCTCCAGGGCCCTGCCGGTGCTGCTGGGTCCAGGGCCGCCGGGCCGAGCCAATTCTTCTGTGGGACGCGCTTGTCTACGTGTTATCTAGACTTTGCAGTGCTGTGACGGGGGTATGCACTCTCAAGAAACCATCCTAAGAGTTCCGAGCTTGGCTCTTTCCCTGGGATGCTGATGGGCGGCGCTTTCCACTCTCTGGAGGATGCACAGCAGCAGCCCCAAGCCACAGCGCCCAGGGTCACCACGGGATCCCAAGAGCAGCCTGCCACAGCGCTGAGCCAGGAAGCCGGGCGGCGTAGATCCCGAGGCCCGCCCGGGTGTGACTGAACGTGGAAGCGCTCAGACAGGGCTCCACTGGGCCAGGGGCACCTGCTTCCCCCGCGAGCGCGTGCGAGGTTCGGTTCTCAGGCTCCGACTCGGCCCTGCGGAGCCGGGAACTCTGGGGGTGCAGCCTGTCTGCTAAGAAGCCCCCGAGGGGACTCAGATGCCTGCTTACGGGAGGATCCCCGTCTTGGAGGCAAGAGAGCCGGCTGGGGCGGCCGGGAGGCAGCGAGTCTCAGAGCAGAGGGAAGCAGTCCACAGACAGGAGAGCCGTCCGGCACTCGCCGCCGGCCAGGAGGGTCAGGTGCCTTCGGCGTGCACAGCCCCAGCTGCAAATTTGGTATTTTGTGCACCGTGGAATTTTATTCTGCTTATTTATTTGGGTACCCGGGATTGAGCCCAGGGGGACTGAACCCCTGAGCCACCTCCCCAGCCCTTTCTATGTTTTATTTACAGACAGGGTCTGGCTGAGTTGCTTAGGGCCTCCCTAAGTTGCCTTGGCTGGCCTCCAACTTGCGATCCTCCTGCCCCAGCCTCCCGAGCTGCTGGGATGACAGGCGTGGACACTTAACTCACCTTTCCACATTTTTATTGGTGCCTTATAGCTGTGCCTGGTGGTGGGCTGTGTTGTTACCTATTTGTGCACGCACACCGTGGAAGAAAATGATTCGGCCAGCATCCCTCCCAGCACGTCCCCACTCCCTGCCCTCCTGCCACCCCCTTGTCCCTGTCCTCTACTGAACTCCCCGTGATATTCATGGCGTCCACCCCCATCTTTCTTTTCCTGTTTCTTCTGCATCAGCAAGTGAGAGAAGACACAGGACCCTCCACCTTTCACTAAACATCGTGGTCTCTAGTTCCACCCCTTTTCCTCCAAATGCCCTGACTCCGCTCTTCTTCATGGCTGAGTAATACTCCACAGTGCATAGACACCACATTTTCTTTATCCATTCCTGTGCTCATGGCTGGCTCCGTAGTTTGGCTCTTGTGAATGGGCAGCGTCGACCTGGCTGGGTGTGGATCAACGTGGGAAGGTGGCTTTGATTCTCCAGGGTAAATACCCAGGAGTGGCCCAGCTGGGTCACACGGTGGCTCCGTGCCTGGTCTTTTGAGGAGCCTCCCTCCGATTTGCACGGTGGTGGTACTGATGCACAGTCCCACGACAGTCTCGAGGTCTTTATTTATCCCCGTCCTCTGCAGCATGGGTTGGTATTTGCATTTTTGATGACCACCCTTCGGCCTGGCCTGAGATGACGTCCCCAGGCACTTTGGATTGACAGGTCCCGAGTGGCTCCTCATGCTGACCGTTTTTTCCCGCCCGTTGCCGC
>NC_062232.1:2325695-2398195 GCF_902686445.1 Sciurus carolinensis
GTGTGATTACTGGATTTGTCCACATTGGATGCTCAGTTTAATCATGCAAACTCTTTATAGATTGAATAATATATGTGACTCCAGCATTTGGTTACAATAAAAAAAAAAGAAACTGAGGTAAATTCACTTTTATTTTTAAAGGGACAGGTTTAGCTGGGCCAGGTGGCACAAGCCTGTCATCCTAGCGGCTCTGGAGGCTGAGGCAGGAGGATCATAAGTTGGAGGTCAACCTCAGGAAAAGTGAGGCCCTGAGCAACTCAGTGAGACCCTGACTCCAAATAAAATACCCAACAGGGCTGGGGAGGTGGCTCAGGGGTTGACTGCCCCTCAGTTCACCCCCCTCTCCCCCCAAAAGAGGCAGGTTTATTTTGACTCCACTTTTCAGTCCAGGATCACTTTGGGTCTTGAGTGACATAACCCTTCAAGACAGACAGGAACAGGGGGTGGACGAAACTACTGACTTAACTGTCAGAGATGAGAGAACGAAGAAGATACTGGGGTCCCACCATCCCCTGCCAGGACACACCCCCAAAGAACTCAATATCCGCCTCAGCTCCACCCCTTAAAGGTCCCGCAGCCTCCAAATGTCTCCAGAAACGAGACAACATGGGTGTTTGGTGGATGTTTAAGTCCAAACGATAATAATATACAACTGAGGGAGATTTGCCGTTAGTCCGGGAGCACCCTGTCCAGTGCATGATGCCCTATTATCCGTGGGGACCAACGTCCCTCGGCACCGTGAAACCGCAGAGTCGGTGGACAGCCTCTCGAGGCCCCGAACCAGCCTCCCTCACGTCTGTTTGTGCAAAGCCTCACCCTCCACCACCTCCGAGAACCACGGTCTGTTTTCTCTGCAATGTTTTTTTTTGCAATGGAGTCTTTTCTGCAAAAGTGCTAGAAATAGAGTCCTTGGTAGACAAACAGCAGCAGAGGCTCTTTACTCTGGATCCGGTTCCTACCTGGAGGCGACTCTGGAGCTCGCTCTCGGGGTCACAGCATATTCTGCGCGTGCAGAGAACCCAGTGGTTGCAAGTACTCCCCAACCGATGGATATTGGTTTCTTTCCTTTATTTGGCTTTTTCCCCCTTTTCTTTCTTTTTAATTTTTTTTTTTTTTTTTTTTTTTTTTTT
This sequence comes from Sciurus carolinensis, assembly GCF_902686445.1. Lineage (NCBI taxonomy): Eukaryota > Metazoa > Chordata > Mammalia > Rodentia > Sciuridae > Sciurus > Sciurus carolinensis. The sequence continues at coordinate 2,326,826 of NC_062232.1, forward strand.
TTTTTTTTTGTAGCACTGGAGAGTGAACTCACGGGACGTCCACGCCCAGGTTTTTCTTTTTTTTTCTTTTTTTCTTTTTTTTACTTTTTCAGGCAGAGTCTCTCTCCATGCCTGAGGCTGGCCACCAACTTGCAATCCTCCTGCCTCAGCCTCCCAAAAGAGCAGGATCACCTTACCTGGCGATTTTCTATGGAACTTCCATGCGGACCTTTGGGCTCTCATCCTCCTTTATCTTCAGCGTGCTTCCCAGCGTGGACCGCAGAGTTTTAAGGCCAGAACATTTGACTTTCACAGAAACTGCCTCGCAGCCTGGTCTTGGCAGAAACCTCTTTGCCACAGGTGGAGTCCGAGAGTTCTCGAGGCGGCAATCCCTGGAGAGCTCAGAGGTCTGTGTTTTGGACTCTGCTTTGGAGCCTCGCCCTGGGGCGCTTCTAAGTTTGCAAAGGATTCCGAGCGGCCGCCCAGGCCCAGGTTTAGCGCAGGAAGTTGCTGGTTGCGCCGCGTGTTTGCAGCTTTATCTGGAAAAACCGGACAGGGTCAGCTCAGCTATGCCCCCTGCGACTTCGATATTCATGACGGCGAAAGAGCAGGGTGCTCGGTTGTCACCACCCAGCATTCCACTCTACCCCGTGCCGAGGACACCAGGAGACACCGCGGGGCCGGGTGCAGCAGGATTGGCTGCTGGAAGTGCCCCGGTGATTCCTCCGCCGCTTCTTGTTCCTGGCAGAGTATTATTCCGCCTTATCTTGTTCTTTGAGCAGCGAGGCGGATCCACTCGCAGCAATTCGAGCCGCTGGACCTGCAAACCCTGGTTCTCTCATGGCTACTGGGGCTCCGGGACCCGGGGCTGGCTCCCGACAGGGCTGCATCCAGCCTCCCCCACCGGGTGACCTGGAGCTGTCACTCAGGACCACAGCGCCCCGGGTTGGACTGGGGTGAGCTGACTCCGGGGTCCGGTCAGCGGGGTCCAGCTGCATCCCTGGGCGGCTCGCGCCTGACTCGGGCTTCCCTGGGATAGTGACATGCGCTCTCCATGTATGTGACAGGTGCCGTGTGCACACATGGATCGCGCATGTTTGTGATGTGTCACGTGTCTGCTCCTGTAATGCAGGATGCGCCCGTTGACATGTGACATGCTTGTTTATAGCATGTCATACACACCTTTATATGTGACGTGATGTGACTGTGATATCATCATACGTATATATAAGGTACACCTTATATGCATCTGAATATACACGCTTACATATAGTGCAACATGCATGTTCATGATATGTGGTATACATGCTTATACATAAGATGTACAAATTTACATATGATATACATGTTTGCAATATAGATAATATACATGTTTATTTATTGTTATATAACATAATATACATAGTCATAGGTATGACACACATGTTTATAATATAATATATGATATACATGCTTATACATAATATATGATATATTTACATGATATATATTTGCAATATAGATAATGTGCATGTTTATATTTTATATACTATATAATATAGGATATACATATTCATAGGTAATATGACATACATGCTTATAATATATGATGTGCATCCTTATATATAATATATAACACATATTATATAATATAAAATATACATGTTAGTATGAAATATAATATGCATGCTTATGTATAATATATAATATGCATATTTACATATAATATACTAGTTTATGATATATAATATGCATATTTTATATATTGCATGATATACATGTTCACATATGTCATACATGTTTGAAATATATAATATACATGTTTATATGTAATATGTGATATATGATATAAAATATACATTTTTATATGTAATACAACATACATTTTATAACATAATATACATGCTTATATATACTGTACATATTTACATATAATATACTTGTTTATTATATATACTATACATGTTTATATATAATTGTATGCATGTAATTGTTTATTTTCCTCCATTAAACACATACGCTATATATTTATATATAATCTCTAATAAGCATCACACATATTCATGTGTGATATAGGTACAGTATACACGTTATATATAAACTCACAGATACAGGTATAGACAATAGATAGTATGCACTATACATATTCACATAAGTGTAACATGATTTATATATAAACACACACACCTATATACACACATCTATATGTGTACATATATTTTTGTGAATTCACTTAAATAAGATCCTATTTTATACTTTATGCTCTGCAATAACCTGTCTCTCTTTCTGCCAGGAAGACACTATCTAAAACCAAAATATAGTGAAACCTAATGAAAAGTCAAACAAAATAGGACGAGCCCGATCAAGCTCTTCTAATAAGAACCAGAGAACGTGGGTAGGTGATCACTGTCCAATTGATTTATATATGATTTAATATGTATCGTTATGCACATCTTTTCTTAGGTTTCTTATATACGTGGACATGTCTTGCAATTCGGCGATGAATTTACTAAGGAGAAGTTCCTAAGATGCTCTGCTCTTGGTGACCTGAAAATCCTTCAGGCAAAATGTATGGAAACGCCCAATCCCTCCCAAGCGCGGCCAGAGCCTTTTAGTGCATTAACTTCCTGGCACGTGGACGCCGTCCTTGATTCTCTTTCCCATCTGCCTCCTAAAAATCAGTCATCTTCATGTGCATTTTACTCCGTTCACTCACATTTTAATAGTACACACGTGCACTTTTTGCTAGAGCGACGTCTAGCCGTTGTGTTAACAGGTGGTGAACAGTAAAGATGTCTCCTTGTAAAACCAGGTGCCTTTTGTCAAAATGCAAGAATGCAGTCTACCGTCATGTGCAACAGCAAAAGCAAATAAAAAAAGTTTAAAAATGGGTGCAAGAAATGTAGGCAGATCAACCACGTCTGCTGTGCAGACATTCAACGCCAGAATCCTTTACCCTTTTAAATCTCACGGTTCATCCAAACCCACCTAAGCTGCTGCTACCATATCCTGGGACTGGAGGCAAAACCGAGTTTTTTCCCCTAGCTCCAAAATTATCTGTTTCTTTTCTCTTTTTCTTTTTTTATCTTGTTGCATTTTTACAGACTGCATTTCGATCCCTGGGACACAAATGGGATGCAACTTTTCATCTCTCTGGTTGCGCAGGAGGATTTTTAAAGATTAATTTATTTGGGGACCGTTGGGCTGAATGGATGGAGCTGTTCACAGATACAATCTTCAGGTCACAGTGATGAGAGGCCTCCAGAAGTGAGCCCATGATTATTTCCGTTCAAGGAGCGCTTAGCGTATATTCACTGATATTTTTTAGACGTCGTGCCCAGAGGCAAAAACCTCAGTTTTGCAAAGAACGCTACTAGACATAAAGGGAGAGTTGTTTGATGTTTTGCGTGGCACCTTTGGAAATTGTCCACATGGTCCTTCAAATCAGGGAATGTGTCTCTCTGGTTGTTGTTTCTTAACAAATAGGCCTGGAGATAAAACCATAAAAGGGCCTGGTTTTTACTTTGTTCTGTTTTAACAGTCAATTGTAGGATGCTGCACCTAATAACCGGCTTTGGATTTTTATTTTATTTATTTATTTTTTGGTACCAGGGATTAGACTCAGGGTCGCTCAAACCCTGAGCCACCTCCCCAGCCCTATTTTGCATTTTATTTAGGGACAGGGTCTCACTGAATTGCTTACGGCCTCGCTTTGGCTGACGCTGGCCTTGAACTGGCGATCCTCCTGCCTCCGCCTCCCCAGCTGCTGGGGTCACAGGACGGCGTCCCCGGGGGACCGGCCTAGTTTCTCTCTAAATCTGTGTCTGTTTGCTAATAACTTCAGGACAACGCAGAACCCAAGGTCTAACATTGTGGCCACTTTTTCTGCTGCAGAATATGGTGGGCGATCATTGGTCCTGGAGAGAGGAGGTTGACTGATATTCTGCCTTGATTTTTAGGGCTTTATAAGAATGTTTGGGTGTCAGACTTGATTTTTTATCTTGGAAGAAACCGAGCCCCGGTCTTTGGAGCCCATCCCCGCGGCGCTGGGTGTTTCTGGGCTGTTCTCCGTTCGCTGCCAGCTGAGCGAGTCCAGTGCCATCTATGGACACGCTATGGACAATGCTCGGCTCCAGTCACCCCTGCACTGTCCTTAAACCCTCCTGCGCTCGGTGACATAGCTGCTGGCGGGAAAGGACCGGGCTTTGCATGTCCTTGGATGGGGGCCACGGCTTGCTCTTCATTTCCGTGACCTTTCAAACCAGCTCATCAGCAATTATTCCACAAAAAACAGAGTGTTAGGAATACGAAAAAATTAAAAAGGGGGAAAAAAAAAAAACCCCAAGAGAGCCGAGCAGCTGCCGAGATCCAGTTCTTTGGGGGATGATGGACACTTTACCAGGTGGTGCGCCTACAGGGAGAACGTGCCGACGTGCGCACGTTGAGACGCGCGCTTGAAGGGGAATTAGGACCCCGGGCTCTTTTTCTGGGCTCCTGGCTGCCCTCCCACCGGCTCCGGCCCAGTTGCTCGGACTCACCACACACCCCGCGAGTATTCGTCACCGACTGGATTTTCCCCAAAACCATGAGCCAGAATCCAGGTGAGCCCCTATTTTCCAGCCGGAGGTGACCAGGAATGAGGTCGATTAGTTAATTACCATTTGCGTCCCTGCAAAATGAACTTAAGCACCTTTTTTTCATCATCAAGACTGTAGGGTGGAGGGAGGGGGTAAGATTCCTCTTCTAGTCCATTTATTTTTATCTTTATTTTATTTATTTTTTGTTGTGCACCAATGATTGGCCAAAGCAGGTGGGCTGTCAGTCAGTCAGAAGCCAAGAGGGGGACCTGGCGGGACTCTCTGCAGACTTCCCTGGGACCCCAATAAAACTCAGGGAGACCAGGGTCCTTCCTCCACCATAGAACCTGCAGGAACAGGTGCCAGTGAGAGCCAGCCAGCCCGGGCCAGGTGACCCAGAGTGGCCATGGCCGTGGGGACTGGACAGTCTGAGGTCGCCCTGCTGTCCGTCAAAAGTCAGGAGGCGGACCTGGGCGGGACTCTCTGGAAACTCCCCTGGGACCCCATAAAACTGGACGCAGGAGAGACTTGCTGTCCCCTCCTGAGAGGACCCCTGTGTCCCTTGAGAGTGTCCCCTTCCCTTTCCATCCCTTCAGTCAGCTCCTGCCTGTCACCCTGAGTGAGGGATCTGAAATTTATGACTTGAGCATAAGAATCAAGATGGGGGGGGGGGGTTCACACTGCCTCAGTTTCCCAGAAGACCCCAGGCAGGTGATACACAAATGAATATGCATTATCTTTTTTCTCTTCCTGTTTTTCCCAGAGCAGTGTCCATTGTTTTATTTATCTCATTCTTTTCTCATTTTATTTCTGGACGACAATGAATGGAAACCTTCCTAGCAATTTGGGAGGCTGAGGCAGGAGGATTGCAAGTTGGAGGCCGGCCTCACCAACTTAGCAAGGCCCTAAGCGACTTAGCAAGACCCTGTCTCTAAATAAAAAATAAAAAGGGCTGGGATGTGGCTCAGTGGTTAAGAACCCTAGGGTTCAATCCCCAGTACCAAAATAATAATAATAATAATAAATTCTAGAATGAATGGAAACCCACCAATCTCACTGAAGTTCCTATATGCTGAGCTGCTCTGTTGCTAAACACCTTTGTGTTTCATGGACTGATTGTTATTATCGCTCTCACTGTTTCTTTCCCTTGATTTTGGGCTTACATTGTGTTTTTTTTACATTTTTTAAAGAATTTTATATTTTTAATTTCCCCCCTTGCTTTTAAAGAAAAGTTTGGCTCGTTTAAGATCTTTCTCTTCAACCTAAGCATTTCAGGAGCCCTTTTTTCTTTTCCTATACCCGCCACCTTGTAATAGACACCGCTTTCTTTCCCTCTGGGTTGGAAATCAGCTCCTCAGTGACACGTTCTATTAGGAATGCAGCAATTTTTAGGAGCCCTCTAAAAGGGGAAGCAGAGAATTCCTAATCAAACCTCCAAGAAGAAGAAATCCCACCCTAAGGAAGGACAGCACCAAAACCCAGCTAGCACTTGGAGCATTTTTGCAAACCACCAGCTTCCGCTCCCGGGGAGGAGAGGGATTTTGAGGGGTTGCTCTGCGGCGTGCGGAGGCTTGGGGCTCAGGCGGGGCGCCCGGGAAACAGGAAGCCCCCCGGGTGAGGAATCCCCTTCAGGTCCCGGCTGCTTAGCAGGCATCGTGATAGCTGGCCTGTCCGGGGACAGAAAGGTCACATCATCAAGGGGCCTTTCAGATCGGAACTTGCATGGCGCTTGGCCCGGAGGAAAATCATAGAAAAAGAGGAGCGTCTCTGGAATCTGCAGGGGACGCCTTTGCTTTTGCCGCTTCTGCAGAGTCCGGGCCCCTTAGCAGAGCGGGGGAGGGGCTTGCGGGTGGCGAGGGTCCCCTGCAGCCTCAGTGTCATGCAAAGTGAACCCAGGCCCGCCTGTCACTCAAGTGCTCCTTAAAGGCCCCTGCTCCTGATTGATCCCCTCCGGGCTGACCTGGGGGCCTCTGCAATTCAGCTTCCTGGATCCCTGCGAATTGTTCTGTTTTTGCTTTTTTTCCCCCATTGGAATTTGCGCAACTCAGTTCCTCGACCATCAGCTGCGTTCCAGGGAAGCTTTCCCTAGCGACCTGGTCCCAGGTGACTGCATGACTTTTGCTTTTAATTGAAGGCAGCATTCAGGACTGGGGAGGAGGCCAGCTAGAAATTCCTGTTCTCAGGCCCTTTGAAGGGTTGGGTGGAGGGATCTTCGGTGACCCTGGGGCACAGGGACTCGATTCATCCACCTGCACATCATCCTTGCTGTGCTACTGATTTTTATTTGAATTAATTACTTATTTCGTTGATTTTTGGGGGGTACCAGGGCCTCCTAACCACTGAGTCACACCCCCAGTCCTGTCTGTTGTGTTTAATTTTTAACATTTTGAGACTGGTTCTTGCCAAACGGCTTAGAGTGTGACCCTCGCTAACTTCCCTAGGGCCTCACTGAGTGGCTGAGGCTGGCCTCCAACTTGCCATCCTCCGGCCTCAGCCTCCCTAGCGGCTGGAATGACCGGTGTCCAATGTCACACCCGGCTGAGACTTCTTAGCCGTGATGCCTAAGAGACAGATTTTTTTTTTTTAATGTATGTGTGTGTGTTTATATTCATATTATGAGTCATATTTTTGTAATGATCTAAATTATACTCATGTCATTCGTATCATGTGTTTGTATTACATAAGCACGTAGATCTACTTAAATCTGAAATAAATGAGTAAAGAATACATTTATATGTATTAAATATTAAAATTAAATTAAATACATTCATATTAAATAAATATATGACATATATATTGTGTACGACAATTTATGATGGTTATCAGAAATTTTCTCTCTACAGAAATTCCTCACTGGTCTGGAAACCGTCCAGCGTCTGCCTCTATTAACAATGTAGTGAATCACTGCAAACTCTGGTCACCCTGCCCGCCAGGCAGACGGGACAGGCTTCTTAGTCCCCCACTAACCACCCTGTGTTCTCCACTTTCTAATCCCCTTTCTCTGCCCCCAGTACCTGCCAATGACGATTTTCATCTCCGTTTCTGGGAAATCGATGATTTTTTTTTTTCCTTTGATACTGGAAAGAGAATCCAGGAACGCTTTCAACACTGAGTTACATTCCCAGTCTTATTTTATTTTATATTTTATTTTATTATATTATTTTTATATGTTGAGAATGGGTTTCCCTAAATTGCTAAGGCTGGCCTCCAACTTCCCATCCTCCTGCCTCAGCCTTCCAAGTTGCTTGGGAATAACAGGTGTGCACCTCTGCAACCAACTGAAATAAATTTCTTCTTCCTTCCTTTACAAATTATTTTATTCTAGTTTGCTCATGAGCAATACACACAAGATTAGAGCAGATTTTTAGTTGTATATTTCACTGACACGTAATTTGACATATGTGAGGAATACCCTGTGATAACTCAACACATGTATAGAATGTGTAATGCTCAAATCAGGATATTCAGCTAGTCATCAAATGCCAATGGATCATACATATTACGATGCATGAAATCCCACATTCTAGATGATGTCTTCCACAATAAAACAAATGGCATGGTTAAAAACAAAAATGGTAGGGAAGAGCATTCTGGGGGGACAGGGGAATTTTCAAATCCTGGCTCTCCCCCTGCAAAAGCAGTGGCGGATTCCCTAACAAATCCCGTACGAGCACCCAGACGTTTTATACTCAGTATTGCAGAAAGGAAAATAAAGAGAAGGATCCTGTCTTTCTTCAGCTGTTTTCAAGAAGCATCGCTGATGGAAATCAAAGCGAAACCAGGTCATTTCGGTGGACACAAAGGGGAGAGAGAAATATCCCCAAAGGAAGCCAACTTACTGATAACCCCAGGGAGCTGGGCCACGCTTCCTGCTGGTTTGCAAGGAAGAAAATCAGGTCGATCAATTGCCAGAGTCAGAGAGGCAAAGCAGAGAGTCCGACTCTTTAGTAGATGTTTTCTGGGTTCCTTCACCCACATCAGATCATCCTGGGTCAGCTTTGGATCATTTCCTCTTCAGCATGAAAGGGTCAACGTCGAAGGACCATTTATCGGGCATCAGACACGTTTTCACAAAATGCATCCATATTTTTGTTAAACACTAAATAGAGGAAGCCGTGGGAACCACCTGTGTGGACGGCTACGGAATTCAAGATGGCGCCCGAGTGTCACATCTGTCACTCAGCTGGGGCTGAGATAGGGCCTGATGGGTTTTCTGAATGAAGGCAGATGAACCATTTTTGCATTTCCCAAAGCAGGACCCTCTGAATCCTGTCTGGGCAGCTTGGTTATCAGTCTTCCACTATCTCCCAGGGCATGAATTTCATTTCTTGCCCATAATCACATAGACTGGACCATCATTTCGGGGGATGCCGGAGCGAAGACGGGAGGGCCAGATGGAAACTGGAGATGAATCCTCATTTACGGCCCCTGCAAACTCGGACTCACTCTGTTTGCTTCCCTCTTTATATTGCAATAAGTTATAAATCTGGTTTAATAGTTCGGTATTTAGAAATATCCCAATGGAGAGGTAGCCATCCTTTTCCCTAAAACAGACTCGTTTTGCTCAGCAGATGTTTTCGTGACCTGATTCGTATTTGATTTCCGTCAGCGATGCTTCCTTGATATCACGGGCGTCTCTCTCCGTCACTGGAACTGGAGTTGAGCCTCTTGGTCTCCATCGATCCAGATAATTCAGAGGGCAGGGCTGACTCCCGTGGTTTTGAACTCATCCAGAAATACGGACTCGTGAAGAAGGGGGATACGTCTCTCCCACGCCACTCAGCAAAGCCCATGCGGAAAGCACACCTCTGGGCGAAAATGACAGGGAGATTCCTGCAATGGGGTGAACCCTGCTTTGCACTCGATCCCCATGCAGACGTGGTCTGAGGAAAGGGGCAGGTCAGGGTCCCATGCAGATATTCCGTCGCTCTGGTGTGTTCAGAGTGTTCAATAGCGATTCTCCAATCAGGGTTAAAACTGAGAATTTCAGGACCTCTGTTTCCAAAGGTCCTAGATATCTTAAAATCTGTCCGTATCAAGTGCAAATTCCTTTGTTCACTGGGAAGCTTCTGGCAACAAACCGTGACTTTGATTTTCTTGCGCATATTACCATGGTAATACTCTGTACTTCCGTGAATAATATATTACTGTGCATAGAAAGGAATCCATCTGAAAGGGAAAATGTACAGATCCAGCCAAAGCCTGAATGGGCTGAGTCCTCACCAGGTGCTGGTGTGGGAGGTGGGGCTCTGGGAGGGGCTGAGCTCATGGGTGCAGCCCAGGAAGGGGACCAGGGTCCTTCTACAGAGACCAGAGAGCCCCCTGCCCTTCCACCCTGTGAGGACCAGGAGCAGCGCCATCTGTGAGCAGGAAGCAGCCTCAGCAGCCCCAAGTCTGCCCCGCCTGGACCTGGGCTGCAGCCTGTGGAGCTGAGAGCGGTCAATGCCTGCTATGTGCAAACAAGATATGCTAGGATCAAATTTTCTACAAAAGATATTTGTTGAAAACAAAGGTCCTTGTTAAATAAAATCCATGCAAAGTATTTATCAATCCTGAGTCAGTTCATCAGAAGAAAATATGAAACTGATTTATTGTGTTTTTTAGTAAGAATGCATCTAATTTCTTAGGCTGCATGCTCCGAGATAGGAAAAAAAATCGTTTATAAAGTACTAGAGAATAAACACTGTATACATTTCAAATTATTTTTAATTTCCACCCCACTGGATAGAGGAGGGGACACTGAGCTGCCCTCTAATGTGAAACAAATCGAGCACTTTCTTTGCCGACCTCACCAGTAGAAGTTGGTTCTCGCACGTGCGTTGACACTGATGGTCACAGTGACGTTACGTCTGCTACGTTGATTTCATTGGCGTCGTGAGCATTTTGCAGTGTGCAAAGCTCCTTCGTGTTTCTGAAAGACAACGCCACATAGAAACAATTCCCATCTCCCTGGGAGACGATGAAGTCGAGATTCAGAGCTGAAAGTCGGATCCTCTTCTCCGAGTCCACCTGAGCTTCGTGATAAGTCCTCCCGACTGATTGGCACCTCCGATGCTGTCACCCTCAGAGTTCAAGCCAGCCCAGAACGTCACACCTGACTTTCGGGCATCCGACGCTCCCTGATGGGCCATGGCCCACCTTCTGGAGAAAGAAGGTGGATTTCTGGGTGGTTCTGGGCTGGGCACGGTAATGGGCGAACAGAGACACTGGGCAGAGTTTGCACGAGAAGAAACTAAGCACCCTTGCATAAGCAAAGGCTGCTAGGGACTCTGAGGTCATGGCGTCAGAAAAGGGACATCCTTCTAGAATTCAGAAACGGAGTCAGAGATGTCCTCGAAATGCCGGCAGCGACCCCAAGGAACCTGGAAAGAAGAGGGGCCAGGGACAGAATATAGTCCCCATAGAACCAGGGACAGGATATAGTCCCCATAGAACCAGGGACAGGATATAGTCCCCAAGGAGCCAGGGACAGGATATAGTCCCCAAGGAGCCAGGGACAGGATATAGTCCCCAAGGAGCCAGGGACAGGATACAGTCCCCATGGAGCCAGGGACAGGATATAGTCCCCAAGGAGCCAGGGACAGGATACAGTCCCCAAGGAGCCAGGGACAGGATATAGTCCCCAAGGAGCCAGGGACAGGATATAGTCCCCAAGGAGCCAGCGACAGGATATAGTCCCCAAGGAGCCAGGGACAGGATATAGTCCCCAAGGAGCCAGCGACAGGATATAGTCCCCAAGGAGCCAGCGACAGGATATAGTCCTCAAGGGATGTCCCCAGTGACCCAGCTCCTCCACCCACACCCCAACTGCCCACATTCACCACCCTCTTAGTCCATTCAAGTGGATTAATCCACTAAGATTAGGTTGTACCTCTCATAACCCAACCATTTCACCTCTGAACGTTCTTGCATGGTCTTACCCGTGAGCTTTTAGGGGACACCTCACCTCTCAGCCATAATGCTGTCCCTCTGTTTTCCTGTCACCGTGAGATTTGTAATTTGCTCCATCCTGCCGTTCTCCCCACGTCCTTCTGCCTGATCATAGACCCAACCCAAAGGCAGCAGCCAGCTGTGGGCTGAATCCTTCACCACCGTTAGCCAAGGTAAGTCCTCCTCCACGTTGATCATCTCAGGTAGTTTTCTTCTCACAGCAAAGGGACCACTGAGTCACGCCTATATCCAGAGGAGCACCCTTCAGCCTTCAAAAAGAAGCAAATCCTGCCTCTGGTCATCACATGCGTGAACCTGGAGGGCGTGAGGCGCCGTGGAATCTGCCAGGCACAGAAAGACAAACGCCACATGGTCTCAGTCACACGTAGTGGCTGGAACGTCTACACCGCAGTCACATGTCACAGAACGGTGCGTCACCGGGAGTTGTGGGCATACTGGTGTCATGACTTGGATTGGCAAGGTCCTTCAGAAGCCCAGCGTTGAAGACGTGGTCCCCGGGCAGCGGTATCTAGAGGTGGGACTTGGGGAAAGAGGTCTGCTGTCAGCGCGTCCATCCAGTTGATGGGTTAATAGGTGGAATGAAGTCCTGGGGGTGACCAGGAGCAGGTGGAGATCGGCTGGAGGAGGTAGATCAATGGCAGCCTGGGTGGATAGAGCCAATTGCCAGCCCCTTCCTCGCTCGATCTCTTTTCCCTCCTTGTCTGCTCTCCAGCTTCCAGGAGGTGTGTTGATCTGCACCAGGTCCTTCCGCCATGTTGCTCTGCCTCCCATGAAGCCCAGAGCCATGGAGTCGGCCCACCATGGACTGAACCTCTGAACCCTTTCCTTCTCTAAGTTCTTTGTCTCAGATGTTTTTCTCCCAGTGACACAAAGTTGACCTGACCCAATTGGCCACTGCGGGATGTGGGGATCGGGGTCAACGGGTGAGAACTTCAGTCGGAGAGGAAGAACGGACTTCGGAAGTCCACCGGATGGCACGTTGGCTGCAGTTCAGGCAGACGGCGTTCCGAGCAGCCGAGCCAGGGGATGCACAGGGTGCTCAGTGGCTAACGAACAGGAACAGTCAGCAGAAGGATCGGTGAAGAAGGACCGATGACGTCATTCACAAAAATCCAAGAGGGGTTATCCGTGTAGGGACGAGCCAGCTCGGAGATGTCACCTGCGGCGTGAAGTCCCACGTCCACCGTGATGGCGTGGTGAGTGGGATGCTTGTCCAAGGGGCAGCTTTTCACCAGTGAGCGTCTCTCCGCTGCTACGGCCAAACACAGCAGAATAAGGATGGGAGGAGACGGTGCACACGCAACTTTGCTTCGCTGTTTGGAAGATTTGAGTGCAAAGATCATTTCTGTACGTAATGCAGGAGAAATACGTAAATCATTGATGGATATGCGGAAATGTGTTGCTCTGTGAATCCAAGTGTCATCATGGCTGTATATAGACGCCATTTCTATCTATGTTCTATGTGTGCACATAGAGAGCTCCGTATATGGAGATGTATGTCGATGATAATACGTTAGACATGACAGAATATGTAATATAGCACATCGTATGATGTACAATATGAACTTTATGTATTTATGATTATCCATGGTACTATGTTATATATGATCTTATAGAGACATTTTTATATAGGATCCTTTATACATGGGTATGCATATTAATACGTGTGGCAGCAATTATCATACATATATGATCAATGTATTGTGTATAAATGCATATCAATGATTGTATACACCCATGAACATACAATAATCATTGCTATGCATATTAATACTTACATTTTAAAGATAGTTATAGATATTAAAATGCATATGTGTATTTATATATGATATGTACAGATGTAAGATTACATGTAATATAGCATATATTTATCATTCTGTTCATATAATTATCTATCATTATTTTTTATTGCTACAATGCACTGGCTCTTATTTTTCTTTTCTTTTTTTTTTTTTTTTCTTGGTTCTGCAGATTGAACCCAGGGCCTTGTGCTTGCAAGGCAAGCCCTCTACCAACTCTATCCCCAGCCCCGTATTTTTCTTTTCAATAAATATTACTGTATACATTCAAGATATATGGCACGCTATTTATGACTTTATATGTTAATGTTTAATTAATAATGTCAATACATATATTAATGTTAATGACTATATAAAGACATATTTAATATTTATGTATTTAATTAATAAATAAAGACATAGGTATATAATCAACAATGTACATAATATACTGCATTATATGCCATATAAGAATTTATGCATACGTACACACATTTAAATATATATATTTATGTATAATACTCTAATGTATAATAGCATATACACAACATATATAGGATCATTGGTATAGATGCATGTATTAATATATATGGTAATGATTGTTATATACATAATCAATAGATTGTGTTCTGTGTATGTAACCTGCTTATATATATGAATTTATAAATACCCATGGTCATACAATAATAATCTCTATATATTAAAATATGTACCTATAGAGAAGATCATAAATGTGTATCATATGTGACACGCACATACATCATAGGCATATATGATATAGCCTATGTGATATATGTCATGTACACTATAGCATAATATATAATCACACGTGGAATACTATACTGTAGATAACAGTATGTCTGTGCATTGCATTGATTATTGATATATCTATATACAGACATAGATAGCACGTCATGCACCCTAAATGTAGACATTAATGCCCATTGAAGATAACAATCAGCAGTGCAGGGCGCTGCAGCAAGACAGGACGGGTCCTCGGGAGCCTGTCCCCAGTCCCCATGCAGAGCCACAGAGTCGTTCCCAGCAGGAAGGCCCGTCACCTGCAGGAGAGAAACAAGGACCAAGAGAGGCCGGGGACCAAGAGAGGCCGGTGGAGACGCGGGTTGGGGCGGGGAGGCTGGAGCCTGCGGTTCGGGTGCATCTGGGACCTGCCTGCTTTTCAGCTCCTCAACGGTGATCTGCAGCGGGCTCCGTGCTTTCCTTCGACCCCAAGGTGAAGGTTGGTGTGGAACCTTGGGGCACGTCACTCACGGGATTGCAGAGGCCATCGGCGGTGGTGCCTGCAGCCAAGGCCCAGGGCACTGGATGCGCGCCCAGCGACTCGGAGGGAATCCGTCCGTGCAGTTCCGGAGACTCTTCACCGGTTTTCACCTGTGAGTCCGCAAACTTCGCAAAGAGCATCTGGGAAAACTGTCTGGCGTTTTCCCGGAATCCAAGACCGCCAGCGGGTTTCCATAGGAAAACACACGGGAGAGCCCATGTATCCCCCGTCCGTGGAGGAGAGATTCGGGCGATTTCTCTCTCACTGGAGCGAAGAAAACAACATTAGCAGCTGGTTTGCAAAGATCTGTCGCGGCTAAGGGACGGCCGGCCGGCCTTGAACAAGAGCCGGGCTTTCCGCTCCTGTTTGAGGTCCAAGCCTCACACTCCGTGCTCATGGAGGCCTGTTGTATGGAGACGGGATTTACCTGGAAATGTCTTGCTCTGTGCACTGTGGACGGTGGCTCTACTATTTAAAATGGTAGATGGAGAGGATGAGCTGGGGTCTAAAACCCGACCTAGGTGCAGCTGCAGGTGCAGACGCAGGATCCTTCGTACAAAATGGCCCCGTGTTAGCTCGCGAGGCACGCACGTCCTTCTGTGCACCGCAGCCGTCTCCCGATGAGCTATGACCACCAGGCTGATCTTTCTATTCTATTATAATCATTTTTATTTTTACAGACGCATTTTGATTCATTGCACACAGATGGGGTACAACTTCCCTTTCTGTGGTTGTGCACAACGTAGATTCACACCGTTCGTGCAATCATACATGTATATAGGGTGATGCTGTCTGTTTCATTCTGCTATCTTTCTGTCCCTCACCCGCTCTCACCCCATTTTCCTCTACACCATCCAAAGTTCCTTCATTCTTCTCTTCCCCCCGCCTAATCCCATCATTATATATCGTCATGCACGTATCAGAGAAAACATTCGGCCTTTGGTTTTTGGGGACTTGGCTTATTTCACTTAGCATATTTCCAACTTCATCCATTTACCAGCAAATGCCACCATCTCATTCTTCTTCAAGGCTGAGTAATATTCCGTTGTGTATATATACCACATTTTCTTTAACCATTCATCTGTTGAAGGGCACCCAGGTTGGTTCCATAGTTAGCTATGGTGAGTTGAGCTGCTATAAACATGGATGTGGCTGCGTCACTGTAGTGTGCTGATTTTAAGTCCTTTGGGTATAAACTGAGGAGCGGGATAGCTGGGTCAGATGGTGGTGCCATTCCAAGTTTTCTGAGGAATCACCACACTGCTTTCCAGAGTGGCTGCACCAATTTGCAGTCTCACCAGCCACGTGTGAGTGGACCTTTTTCCCCGCATCCTCGCCAACACTTATTATTGCTTGTGTTCTTGATAATAACCATTCTCATTGGAGTTAGACGAATCTTAGGGTGGTTTTAATTTGCATTTCTCTAATTTCTAGGGAAGATGATCACTTTTTCATCTATTTGCTGATCACCTGTGTATCGTCTTCTGTGAAGTGTCTGCCCATTTCTTTAGCCCCTTTATTGATCGGGTTCTCTGTATTTGGGGTGTAAAGTTTTTCAGGTTCTTTGTAAACTTCGGAGATGAGTGCTCCGTCTGAGGTGTGTGTGGAACGGATTTCTCCCAGGCTGATCGTGATGGACGGGGGCTACCCCCGTATTTGCAGAGCCCGAGTGCAGCCTGGATGTCACCCGCCCTGAAGCAGCTTCGTGTTTGGATCTGCAGATGGTTGGAGCCGTCGACAGCAGGTCTGTGACTCTGGAGGCTGGTGGAGCCCTCGTAGGCTGGAACCCTCCACCACTTCTTTGGGAAGAGCCCCTGCCACGTGCATGTGCCTCTGACAGACAGAAGCCAAGTCAGATCCGGGAGATGCTGGGCGAACCCTGTGCCCGAACGTGAGAGACCCTCTCGCCCTCCTGGAGGATCTGATTCCTCCTGGCCCCCGTCCTTGGAGGGATTCTTGGTGCAGAGAGAAGGCGGCTGTTCCGCCAACTCACTGAAGTCCTTCGGGATTTCACGCCGGCCCCGGGGAACTGGAGGAAACCCCAAGACGATTCTTAAGGCGCTTTTCTTAAGCTCTTATTTTGATTGTCAGGGGATCGGGCTTCATTCTCTCGCGCTGTGGGCTGAAGGTCTCAGATTGGGAATTTCTGTCTGAGCGAAGCGGGAACCGATCCTGGTACCTGCTGTGTGGACTTCTAAAGGTTTCCAGGCGGCAGGAAAGTCAGACAGCGTTGGACCAAAGTGAACCAGGTGTTTTAAGGCTCGCAATACGTCCAGACAGAGGGTCAAGCACCTCTCTTCATCTTGGTTCAACGAGGTGACCGATCCACTGGACTTAGGCTGTCCGTGGTCCTCATCCTTCGACTGCAGGCGTACATTGTTAAAGCTCCAAAAGATGAGACCTTCTCCCAGAAAATGGTGGGCACTGACCCGCGTTGGGAATACCCTTGACCTGGCTCTCCCATGTGTACGTGTGGTTAGAAGAGACGTTTTCCTGTGGGTCTGATATTCAACTTCCCTCAATGCAGAGCATTGCTACCTCTCCTAGAGAGTGAGAAGGTGGTGACAGATGATAGACAGATAGATTGACAGAGAGATAGACACATAGACAAGTGGATAGATTGGTAGATGATAGGTAGAGAAAGTGGGTAGAAGTTGATAGGTACACATCTCTACTAGATAGATGAAAGAAATCTATTCCAAATAGAAAGGTAGACAGATAGATAGATGGACAGATGACAGCTGGATGGATGGATGGACAGATGATAGACAGAGACTCTGTCCTGCAGGTTTTCTCTGCACTGTGGCCTCTGGGGCTGGAGGTTCTCTGTGCTGGGCTGTGCTGTGCACTGCAGGCTGTGGAGCAGCGTCTCTGGGCTCCACACGCCAGGTGCCAGGAGCAGCCCCACCCAGGGTGTGACAGCCACCTAGACAGACAGAATTGGTCAATGACAGACAGATAGACAGATAGATAGATGACAGATGAATTGGATATATGCCTGATGGATGGATGGATGGATGGACAGATGGGAGACCCCGCTCCTCTCCGAGACCCACGTGACCAGGTGCGGCAGATCCAGGTTGAAGCCCATTCTCATTTTCAGGGCACGGGGCCAGCGCGTGGTCACCCCGGCCTGCTTCTCGGTGTCCGGCTCGTTCTCCTTGATGCCCGTGGTTCTCCTCCTGGGCTCCGACCCCCGCTCTGCAGATTTGTGCAGGACCTTTGCACGTGCAGAGACCAGGGGGCTTCCTTCACACAAATCCTGGCGCTCTCTTTTGGCGACACCCTCTCTCGGCTGCCTGGTCCCCGCCGGTGGACGCCACTGCCCCCCAGCTCACCGTGCCCCTCCTCTGACCCTCAGGGTGGGGATCCCCTCGGCCCGGCCACCGAGCCCCTGTGCGATCTCCCCTCCCAGGTTCCTTCTGCACCATCTCGGATCCTGGAACTTCTGCTTTCCAAGTCCCTTGGGACGGATTTCTCCGGAACCTGGCTCATCTTAACGGACAGGTATGGAAGAGCGCCCGGCTGGAGACCTAAGTGTCTGCAGGTCCCCAAGTGGTGGCAGGAAATAACCGCAGGAGGTTCCAAAATGACGGGCGTAGAGCCAGGAGACAGGGGAGGGAGGTGAGCACAGGGTCTTCCGGGTCCTGCCAGGGACGGATGCGGGAGGAGCAGGAGAGTCTCCCAGGTCGGGCGCAGCTCCTTCAGGGCCCGGGTCTGTGAGGAGAGCAGCTCCCGCCACCCACCCACCAGGAGACCCCCAGAGATCCCTCCCCAGGGGCCAAGCAACAGCGAGAATCGGTCTGGGGCTGGGACGGCCGTGCTCGGTCACGGAAGGAGTGACTGCTCGGTAAAACCCAGGACGGAGCCCTTTCCTCGACGGGCACTGGATTTCCTTCGGGATACGCGATGGTGCTGGTGAGGTCAGAGCTCTGGGGCGGGAGGTTTCTTCTCAACAACGTCAGCATCGCACCACGAAGTGCACCAAGCGACGCATTCGCTGCTGTGTGGTTGGTGTTGGAGACTCAGCTCCAAAACGCCGCCAGCCAGCCTCCAGCCTGCAGGGATAAGACCCCCAGCCAGAGCTCCGACTTACCCAGGAACGCAGCAGAGTGAACTCGGGGGCGCTCGACCCCTGAGCCCCCTCTACAACCCTATTTGCATTTTATTTAGAGACAGGGTCTCGCCGAGATGCTGAGGGCCTCCCTGGGCCGAGGCTGGCTTTGAATTGCGATCCTCCCGCCTCAGCCTCCTGAGACTCTGGGATGACAGGCGTGCACCATGGTGCATCCCAGCAACTTGGGAGGCTAGACCCGGAGGATCTCAAGTTGGAGGCCAGCCTCAGTGACTAGTGACCCCCGAAGGAAGTTAGTGAGACCCTGTCTCAAACTAAAAGTTAAAAAAATTAAAAAATAAAAAGGGCTGCGGAGGTGGCTCAGTGGTTCCGTATCCCTGGGTCAATCCCTGGTACCGACAAAAACATTAAATAAAATAAAAGAAATTTTCTCTTTTCTTCATTAAGGGACAACAGGAATTAAGTCATACCTCAAAGAAATAGGCTTTCATGTTTTTATTTTGCATAATAGGAAACTCTACTTAATGATAATGCACTGTGTGTTTCCAAGTAGCCACACGGAGATATTTAAAGAAGGTTTTCATTGCAAAGCAATGAGTAAATGTTCCAGGAAATAGATGTGCTCAGCATGACCTGAATATTAGGTGACGTATGCATGCACTGAAATATGTTGTTTCCATAAAATGCACATTTTCAAGTGTCAATCAAAGAGTTTGTCACTTATCATTTGGTTATTCTTCGATTTTTCTGTGATCCGACTGAATTTAAATTTATTCTAAGGTCATTGGAGAATGAATATTTTTCAGATAGCGTCTTGATTTGCTATGCTTTATGTTTCTCTTATATCAGGAATTTGTAAATATATCACCACGGTAAAAATATCAGATAATAAAACACTATCCCCGTGCCCAGGTCAACCCCAGAGATAAATGCCTTCATCAAATTTAGCAATTTGAATGTTGCCTATGGATGATCATATTTATCTCCTTAATTACACACATTCAATTTTTTTCATATAAACAGAAGATCAATAGTTAATTCCATGTGCCATTTAGCTGGACTCTGATACCCTCTTTGGGGGTCCAAATGCTTCTTGCATTTGGTGCTGTGAAGGTTTTTGGTAGGTGGGATTAATTAGTCTACCATCGGTCAAGTCCCCTTATTAGGTGGGTAGATTATCCTGGATAATATGGGTACGATTGTTCCTCTGCATTTACTTATTTAGTTGTATTTATTCATTTATTTTTGGTACGAGGATTAAACATAGGGACATTTATCGACTTAGTCACAGTTTCAGCCCTTTGTATTTATCTATTTTTTAAAAATTTTGACACCGGCTCTCACTAACTTGCAGAGGACCTCACTAAGTGGGTGAGGCTGGCCTCCAACTTGCCGTCCTCTTGCCTCGGCCTCCCGAGTCACTGGGAATGCAGGTGGAAGCGGTGGCGGCTGGCTTCCTCTGCTCTCTTAAAGACTCTCAGAGCAACACTTGAGATTTCAGGTAAAAGAAATTTTACTTCAAGACGGCAACATGGAAACCTTGATGGAGCCTCTTCTTGGTTTGGAGGATCTGGAAGCAAGTCTACAGCTTCTGCTCCTGACGGGGCACGAACCCCGGGGGTTCAGACTTGCCAGGCTCCCTGGCCAAGGAGCCGTCTCTGCAAAAGGAAGAAATCTCTTTACGTCAATGAAATCAAACTAGCAGACGACAGCGCTCAGCTCAAGTGTTTGACTCAACTTTTTGTTGCTATGACAATACAAAACCACTTAGAGGAGGGAAAGTTCATCTGGGGCTCATGGTGTCAGAGGCTCAGTCCATGGTGGGCGACTCCATGGCTCTGGCCCAAGGTGAGGCAGAACAAAATGGCGGAAGGGCCTGGAGGAGGAGAGCAGTTCAGGACGTGGCACCAGGAAGCAGAGAGAGCTCTGCTCACCAGGGAGCAGATATCAACCCCATGGAGCCAGGGACAGGATATAGTCCCCAAGGAGCCAGGGACAGGATATAGTCCCCAAGGAGCCAGGGACAGGATATAGTCCCCATGGAGCCAGGGACAGGATATAGTCCCCAAGGAGCCAGGGACAGGATATAGTCCCCAAGGAGCCAGGGACAGGAAATAGTCCCCAGGGAGCCAGGGACAGGATATAGTCCCCAGGGAGCCAGGGACAGGATATAGTCCCCAGGGAGCCAGGGACAGGATATAGTCCCCAAGGATCCAGGGACAGGATATTGTCCCCAAGGAGCCAGGACAGGACATAGTCCCCATGGATATAGTCCCCAAGTAGCCAGGGACAGGATATAGTCCCCAAGGAGCCAGGGACAGGATATAGTCCCCAAGGATCCAGGGACAGGATATAGTCCCCAAGGAGCCAGGGACAGGATATAGTCCCCATGGAGCCAGGGACAGGATATAGTCCCCAAGGATCCAGGGACAGGATATAGTCCCCAAGGAGCCAGGGACAGGACATAGTCCCCATGGAGCCAGGGACAGGATATAGTCCCCAAGGATCCAGGGACAGGATATAGTCCCCAAGGAGCCAGGGACAGGACATAGTCCCCATGGAGCCAGGGACAGGATACAGTCCCCAAGGAGCCAGGGACAGGATACAGTCCCCAAGGAGCCAGGGACAGGATATAGTCCCCAAGGAGCCAGGGACAGGATATAGTCCCCAAGGAGCCAGGGACAGGATATAGTCCCCATGGAACCAGGGACAGGATATAGTCCCCAAGGAGCCAGGGACAGGATATAGTCCCCGAGGATCCAGGGACAGGAAATAGTCCCCAAGGAGCCAGGGACAGGATATAGTCCCCATGGAGCCAGGGACAGGATATAGTCCCCAAGGAGCCAGGGACAGGATATAGTCCCCGAGGATCCAGGGATAGGATATAGTCCCCAAGGAGCCAGGACAGGACATAGTCCCCATGGATATAGTCCCCAAGTAGCCAGGGACAGGACATAGTCCCCGAGGAGCCAGGGACAGGATATAGTCCCCGAGGAGCCAGGGACAGGATATAGTCCCCAAGGGAGCCAGGGATGGGATATAGTCCCCAAGGAGCCAGGGACAGGACATAGTCCCCAAGGGATGTCCCCAGTGACCCAGCTCCTCCAGCTGCACCTTACCTGCCCACAGTCACCACCCAGTGAGTCCATTCAAGTGGATTAATCCATGAATTAGGATGACGTGCTCGTAACCCCATCTTTTCACTCTGAACTTTCTTGCAGGGTCTCACCTGAGCTTCCGGCAGTCGCCTCTGACCTGGGCCCTTCCCTTCCTGGGATAAGACTCTCATTTCCCTTCTCATCCTCGTCTAGCTTGGAAAGAACAGGAGGAGGAATTTCTAAGCGCCAAGCAGGGAGTCTGTGTCCACTCCCAGGGGAGCTGGTGTGCAGGTAGGAGAGCGACCTGCTCTGCAAAGAAGCAGCTTTGGATTCTTCACGAGTGCCTTAAATTCACAGGTAATTTGAGCGGGGGTTTTGGGCCCGGGGATTCATGGTCGGCTGTTTACACTAGGATAAATCTAAGGGAGCAAGGGTCTGTTACCAATGTGAAAATCAATCTCAGTGGTAATAATTGGTCTCTTCTGCTCCTTAATTTTGAATTATGGAATAAAAACCAGACCTACCGATGTCCCGCTGAGACCTGGAAGTTCCTCCTTTAGCTTTGCAGATTATAATAATTAAGATTTATGTGGATTCCCTCTTGCTCTCCTGCAGGAGATTCTTGAAACCATCATCTATTGAAACGAAACAACAATTATACAAGGAACTTTACTCAGTAGAGACTCCAGAGGCTGCCCTGCCTCTTGAAGGGATTTCTTAATCCCTAGCTTCAGTCAATTGAGTGCAGTACATATTGATGGAGGTCCTATCATAACTAGGCTCTGTACCTGCCCTGGGTGCAAATTAAGATTCCAGCAAACTAAGCTCTATTTCTTACTAGCATGATAATTGCTATCTAACTGGAGGGATTGGAGATTTATGAAGAACTGCCTACCACAGTGTCTCTTCATAGAGGGCGATTTTGCTACCTCACTCTGGGGGACATGTGGCCCTGCCGAGGGACAGTTGGGGTTCTTACAACTGAGAAAAACATTACATGTATCTAATGTGTATCGCCCAGAGATGGTGCTATCCTTATTCTACAATGCACAGCACAGCCTCCTCGCAAAGAATGATCCAGCCTCAAAGAATTTAAAGGAGTGGAATTGTACCATTGAGGAACTACATTAGAAATCAAATACAGAAGCAAGTCTGGGTAGCTTGTAAGAATGTGGAAATTGAATAGCACACATGTCAATCATGCACCGTTCGAAGAAGAAATGAGAAGCAAAGAGAGACGCTGATTTGAGACAAATGAAATAAAGGCACAAATACCAAAATACGTAGGATCTGGGGCATTTGGCACACCTAACCTGGGGTTTAAAAGGCAATTTACAGCTGAGCGTGGAGTTGCATGCTTGGAATCCCAGCAGATCGGGAGGCTGAGGCGGGAGGATGGCAAGTTGGAGGCCAGCCTCAGCATCGTAGTGCGGACCTAGACAAATGAGCCAGCCTCTGTCTGTAAATAAAATATAAGATGGTTTTGTTGGTGGCTCAGGGGTTAAGCACTCCTGGGTTCAATCCCTGTTATCAAAAAAAAAAAAAAACAGCAATTGACAGCTGTCAAAATAATAGCAATTGACAGCTACGTCTCTGTAAGACCGTGGCCACGCATGAATCAAGACACCACCGTGAGGTCAGAGACGAACATCAGGAGGTTAAATCGAAGGCCAACGGCGAGAAGGGTGAGAAAAATATTGGATTGGCATTGAATGAATAAGAGTATCGAGCAAGAACGGGAGACGTGCATGGAGCAGAAGACGGGCCCTTTGAAAAAGATCGAGAGATCGACACGTCTTGAGATAAACGGGCAAAGAGAAAAAAATCAGAAAGGATCGAAATCAGAAGTCAAAAAAATAGAGATATGGCTTCTGAATATATAGGAATAAGAAAGAGAGAAAACTACTGAGGCTGCTTAGAAAGAGGAAAGGGAGAGAGGAGGAAGAAGGAAGGAAGGAAGGAAGGAAGGAAGGAAGGAAGGAAGGAAGGAAGGAAGGAAGGAAGGACGGACGAAAAGCAAAAAAATCAAATTGCAATCAATATCCCATTGCACAAAATCTCAGCTCTGCAATGAGCACCTGAGAAACAGGACTTTGCCCCAAGACCAAACGACCCCTACCGAGTCATTCCGGGTGTGCAACGGCGGAATCGGGAGCCTCAGTCGGTGGAGATTACAAGACAAGAGCTCCCAGCCTCTGAGAGCAGGTTCTTCAGGAAGCATCTTCCCTGCATCGCTCGGTGCTGGATGCGCTGGGGAAGTCTGCTCACGGCCCAGGAGGTCTTTCTCTGCCTTTCTGAGCCGCCCAGAGGAGCCCCGGGCTCCATTGCAGGCCCATCCAGGCTGCAGCGTCTCGGGATTTTAAGGGGTTTAGCAACGCAGTGGAGCTGGTCCCGCAGCCCCGGAAAGCCGGACAAAGAGCGGAGGAAGGGAGGTGCTGACAGACACCGGCTCCGGCCCAAGTCCTGCACGGGGCAGCGGAGATCCGCCGTGGCTCAGTCTGCCCGCCTGAGGGGCAGCCCACACCCAGCGGGGAGAAGCCCGTGTCCAGCTGTGCTCACGGAAGCAGGACGGACATGTGAGACGTGGGTCCTTTTTGCTTTTTCTCTTTGTTTTATCAGGATATACGGATTGTGCTTATCTATGGCTATGGAAACGAATCATGATATGTAATTGCAGCCGAGGAGACAGAAAGTGACTATATAAGTGAAACATCTTGCAAATGTATAATGTTTTCATTTCATAAGCTAAAGAGTATGTACATTTTACACATAGGAGGAGGGAGAGAAGGAAGGAAGGAAAAGAAGGAAGAAAGAAATAAAGAAAGAAAGAAAGAAAGACAGGACTTGAGAATCAAAACATTGACTCAATATAAATGTGGCAGAAAAATGGATTTCAGCAGGCACATTATTACCACAATACATATTAATATCAAAATTCAAATATGCACAGCAAATATGCATTTTTCAGCTCTTGGGAAAGATTGGAAAGTTTTAAAACTCAGGAACCAATATAGATGAATGGATAAAGAAATGTGGTATGTGTATGCAGAGGATATTACTCAGCATAAAGAAGAATGAAATGATGGCATTTACTGGTCAAATGGATGGAACCAGAGGATTTTCTTGCTAAGTGAAAAAAGTCAGTCCCCCAAACTCCAAAGGCCGACGGTTGTCTCCGATATGCAAAAGCTAATTCACAATAATCGATCGGAAGGAAGAACAGCGGTCATTGGATCAGAGAAAGGGGAACGAAGGGAAGGGGCTGGGGATGGGAATGAGAAAGACAGCAGAATTGAACTGGACGTCACTTTCCGCTGCTCACATGTGAATCCACGACCCGTGAAACTCCACGCCACGTACAACCACAAGAATGGATCCTAATCAGAATAAGTTATGCCCAATCCCCTGACAGTCAAAATAAAAACACACACACAAAATCAAACTAAAATTGAAAAGTTCGTGATATGCTGGCAAACATTTAGAGAAAGGGATTTTTTAAAGACTCTCAGACATTTTGGAGGGTGGCGTGTGTGGACGCCACCTCTTTAGCAGAGGTCTCTGATCGATTTGCAAGGTCAAGCATGGACCCTGGGGCTCCTCCCAATTTCGTTTTGGAAAAGTCATCCTAGCGACGTACCCTGCGATGACAGAGCCTCATCTGGAGGGCCAGCAGATTAGGATCCGGAGCCATTTCTGCGTGGCCAAGTTCAATGGGGCCACTGGATGTTACAGAGTGACGTGCACCTTGGAGAAGAGGAGAGCACTCTGTCACTGATACAGGGATATTTCACATGGACACAGGTGCGAGTGAAGCAAATTGAAACATATTTTGCAGAACATGTTACAGTAATAAATGAAGAGGATCAACACAGTCTTGCAAGGCAAATATCCCAAGTAACGAGACTCCTATCCCCTCTCTCTTCCCTTCATTCCCCTTTGTCTAATCCAAGGGACTTCTATTCTCTCCCACCCCCTTATTGTGAATTAGCATCTTCATATCACAGAAAACATTCGGCCTTTGGTTTTTTGGGATTGGCTTATCTCACTTAGCATGACATTCTCCAGCTCCACCATTTACCTGCAAATGCCATCATTTTATTCTTCTTCAAGGCTGAGTAATATTCCATTGTGTAGATGTACCACAGTTCTTTATCCATTCATCCGTTGAAGGGCACCTAGGTTGGTTCCATAGTTTAGTTATTGTGAGTTGAGCTGCTAAAACACTGATGTGGCTGTGTCACTGTAGGGTGCTGATTTTAAGTCCTTTTGTTATAAACCTAGAAGTGGGATAGCTGGGTCACATGGTGGTTTCCATTCCTACTTTTCTGAGGAGTCTCCACACTGCTTTCCAGAGTGGCTGCACCAATCTGCATTCCCACCAGCCACGTGTGAGTGGACCTTTTCCCCACGTCCTCGCCCACACTTATCATTGCTGGTTTTCTCGATCATTGCCATTCTGACTGGGTGAGATGGAATCTTGGAGTTGGGTAGATTCGCTTTTCTCTAATTGCGAGGGAGGCGGACACCTCTTCTTGTCCTTGTTGACCCTGCACATTTCTTCTTCCGCCAGGTGCCTGGATCTTTTCAGCAGGACCCGCTACATGGGCTAGTTACCCCGTGAGAGGCGCTCAGGCTGCTTCCCAGAGGCAGGGACCATCGTCCGGTCCCGGATCCTGGGTCCACCCCAGGACGCGTGCAGCCCTGAGCCCCCGATGCCGGTGCACAGCCTGGCCAGGGGGACCCTCCGCGCCCTGGCCCGATCCGCCCTCCACCTACCCCAAGACGGAGCTGCGACCCTGCTTGCCTCTCTGTGTGGCGTGAACCACCTTTCTGCTTTGTAAACGCGTCCTGATGACCCAGCACCCCGACACCTGGATGGAGGGGGGGCCTTGAAACCACCAGGGACAGAAGTTTCTCTCCTTTCCTCACAACGCCTTTAACCAGGATGCATAATATTCCTTGGGGTGGAAATGGCTGGAGGCCCGCGCTTTCTTTGCGCATGAACCTCAGGCAACGGCCCTCGCGGCTTTACATTTTAATGTTCTAGAAGAAACTTCTTTACGCAGCTCCCCAGAATGTCTGCATTCGCTCATCAGGCGCAGAGAAGGAAACTAAACCTGGGCAGCAAAAAAATAGAAATGCCTGCCACTCACTTGCTCATTAACTCTCCCGGGCAATTAGGACGTGCAGTGAATTCCATCCAGACGGCGAATAACTGGGTGGAAATTAATCGGGACCCTGACTACATCCAACCGGTGTGAGCGTGGGCCCAATATGTGAGCATGTTTTCTTTCGTTTAAGTCCACCGTGGTTTATTTTATTTTATTTTATTTTATTTGAGGAGCTGAACAATGACGAATTCTACATTTTTTACGGAACCACAAGAAAAGAGTGATCGGGCGCCTGGCGCGTTCGCTTTTAGAAAGGAGCCTTATTCACCAGGAAGTAAATGCATATTCTAGTATTTATATGAGGCGTGCAGGTAAATGGTTCTTGAAAAAAAAAAAAATGAGCTTAATAAGGAAGAAGAAATCACTCTGCTGGGCTGCAGTTGTTGCTTTCTTGGGTTGTTAGGAAAACCTGCTTTCCAGCCGCCCCGCGGCTCGGCGCTCAAGTGCGGTTGGTGCTGTGTCTTCTCTCCTGCAAAACAGGGAAGCTTTGCAGCAGCAGGTACAGGTGGGGACCCAACAGGGACGGCTTCCTTCCCTCCTTCCACACCTCTGCTAGAAATAGCGTCCTTCCTGAGCGCTGCAGAGACTGAATTCTCAGGGGTCCGGCCTCCAGCACCCCGCCTGCACGCAGGAGCCGACATCTCACTCGAATGCGAGGACGTCCCGTGTGCAAATCAGCGGGGCTGCTCGCTTAGGTCACCAGAACGGGCTCCGGAAGGATCCATTGCCCACGCACAGTGTGCACAAGTTCCTCTCTGGAATTTTTAAAAATGGCTTCATGTAAAATAAATGGCAGCCTCTGCTGTCTCCTAAAACACTAAACCGATGGGCCACCGAAGGATGGTCCCTAGACCAATCCGGTCACTCAGTCACCAGGGAGAAGGATCCTCAGGTGCCCGATTGGGAAAAGAGAGCCTTCCATGCGGTGGCCGGAGGCGTCAGGATAAGGCCTGAACTTATTCTGGAATCCTGACGCCCCTTACCCGTGGAAAACCAGCCGTAGGTAACTGGCTGAAAACTTGCCCAGAGCTGAGAAATTAAACGGTACAACCGTGGGTATTTTGTATTCCAAGGAGGGGTGAATCCTGACCCTTTAAACTCTCCTGCAGGGACAACAAGGCAGACCTCTCACCAGAAACACAAGGCAGAGCAAAAGGAGAACCCGGGGAAAACAGCCTCCATGATCTTCATTATTTAGCAGAAAGGAAGAAAAGAAAGGAACGTGGTATTTATTTGTATAATTTTAAAAAGTGGAATATGTCAGAATGCAGCAGATGTGAATCCAGGGGCGCTTCAGCGCTGAGCCACATCCACAGCCCTGTTTGTGTTTGATTTTGAGGACGGGGTCTCCCTCAGTTGCTTTAGGGCCTCACTAGGTTGCTGAGGCTGGCCTCCAACTGGTGATCCTCCTGCCTCCAGCCTCCGGAGTCACTGGGATGCCAGGCGTTTGCCACCCGTCCCTGGGCAACATATAAAAGTTAAAATAGACGCTGTCAGCTGATGTGATCCCTGGGCTTGTCTCGTAAAACCAGAAGAAGTCTGTGAGTCACAAAGAAGCAAGCTGCAACTGTATGTCGGCGAGAAGAGGAAACATAAATCAGCCCTGCGGACGTGTTTTGTGGAGAATGAGCCTCGACACAGTGACTCGCAGAGAGAAGCAGGCGATTTAGTAGCCGGTAAAATCTAGAAAAATCTGGCTGACCCACACCCGGAAACAGGGCTGTGTGTGTGTGGTGTGTGTGTGTGTGTGTGCGCGACCGCGCGTTTCTTTTTTTCTTTTCTTTTTTTGCAGATGGAGAGCGACTCAAATTCGCAGAAGCCTCAGGCTCACCCCAGGGCGGAGGCTATGGAAGCTTTTCAATTCCGCAGGACAATGGCTCCTGATGGGCTCACCGGGGCGGTTAGACCTGTCCATTCTGGCTACTGAAAGAGGTGACCCATCCCAGGATGGGAATCTGCAGAGGGGTCAGTCCCCGCTGCCTCCTGCAGGACGTGCCCACCCCAGCTCTGCCCCGGGGCTGGAGTTCCTAGGAAAACAAGAAAGAGCCTCCGCAATAGAGGCCCGATTGCTGCCTTAGGCCTTCTTGCGGGGACTCCAGGGAGCACCCGCACCAGCCGTCCCAGGTGTCAGGAGCCTGAGGCGCGTTCTTTGGTAGAGGGACCAGGTAGAAATGCTTTCAGGGTGGCCTCGCGCCTGCTGGACAGACATCCGGCCTCCTTCTGTGCTTGGGGAGGCTCAGAAAGCCGCCCCCGGAGCTGGCCGGACCTGCAGGAGGCTTTAGGTCTGCGCTCCTCCCGAGGTTCGTGCGCGGTGCGGGGTCGCCGGGGGCGTGACCAAGGGACGCGACCCAGGGACGCTCCTGAGCCGCCCTGGGCGGCGAGCTGCGGTGAGAGCAGGGGTCTTAGCAGCCTTTTCAACAGCGCCAGGATTTCCAGGAGGCTCTGAGGGCGGGGAAGGTGCTTCCAAGAGAAATCCAGGGGCGTCTCCGCCTGTCCCTCGGCGTTGAAGGCCAGGGCCTCGCGAAGGACTCCAGCTGCCCCGGGAAAGGTACTCTCGGCCCAGGCGGAGGCGAAGGCTGTTTTCTGTTAAAACACGCAGGAGAGAGTTAAGGGCCCGAGGTCCCGTCTCTGTGCAATAACCTCTTAGCAGCCGGGTCACCTTCCAGGGTCACCTTCAGGGTCACCTTCCAGGGTCACCTTCCAGGGCAGAGGGACGTGAGTCAGACCTCTACCCAGGAGGCCGGGTCGGCCCTGGAAACCCAGCGGCGCTTGCAAGAAGGAGGGCCCCTCAGGCTGCGAGGTGCGGGGATGAGAGGCGAGGCCTGAGCAGAGCGCAGGGGCGGCTCCGCAGGGTGACCATGATCCCAAAAGGAACCGCGTCCCGGAAGAAGGTCAGCAGGGACCGGCCAGCCCAGGGCTTTCCCCGGTCACAGGACCCTTTCTACAGCCGAGGCCCCGAGTTCAAGGCTGTCGCCTGCAGCACAAGGTCCCGACTGTGCACACTGCTACGGCTGCCGGTTCTCCCAGGAAACCACAGAATCAGCTCCTCCTGACGCCCGGGGTCGGCCGTCCCCACACCCAGAACAGGGGCGCTGCCCGCGCCTGACCCACGGACCCGCTGCAGAGTCAAGGAAGACCTGCTGGTCTGGGTGCCTCCCCGCCTCTGCCGGAGCCCACAGGTCCACTCACGGCTCACAGTCTGCGGTCGCGTATGGAAACTATGCGCAGAAAAAAAATGGGATTTCAGTAGAGTGAACAGACGTTGATGACCCATGTGCATGTGTGACTGCATGACCATGTTATCCTGCAACATGGACAGTCAGAAAAATGAGAGATGACCCTCCATTTATGGATGATCTGTCAAAATGCATCCATGCCTTCTGCTGTCAGGGGCAACTCATTAGAACAGATAAAAATTAACAAACACTGCGAATCCCACCCTAGACTCAACACAGGAGAGAGGTCTGTGTGGTCTTCTAACAGGGCTGTGGGCTTCTCGGACACCAGGCAGCAAATTGACCACTTTTGAAATGCAGGTTCCTGCAATCGACTTAGAAAGATGTCAGACTGTCACTCAGAGTGACAGGCAGAAGCCAACTGGAGGGATGGGAAGGGAAGGGGACACTCTCAAGGGACACAGGGGTCCTCTCAGAGAGGAGGTGACAGCAGGCCTCTCCTGCGTCCAGTTTTATGGGGTCCCAGGGGAGGTTCCAGAGAGTCCCACCCAGGTCCGCCTCCTGGCTTTTGACGGACAGCAGGGCGACCTCAGACTGTCCAGTCCCCACGGCCATGGCCACTCTGGGTCACCCTGGCCCGGGCTGGCTGGCTCTCACTGGCACCTGTTCCTGCAGGTTCTATGGTGGAGGTGACCCTCCACCATAGAAAAAATGAGAAAAATGAAAAAAAATGAGATGCACTCCACCTGTGTGTGCTTATTTAATTAAAATACATTTGCAATACATCCTGAGACAGGCAGCTCAGGCCTTAGGTCAGCATCGCTGTTAAAACGAATTTTAAGCTGGGTTTTTAGGCCTGTTATTACTGACAGAGGACAGGGACGTGGGTGGAGGGTCCCGAGGTCCAGGGGATGAGCTGACCCCACGGGCTTCTGTTCCCAGGAGCCGCTGGCCGGCAGCCCTGCCTGGCCTCCGTGGACAGCCCACGGCCCCTTCCTCACCAACCGCCTGCTCCCTGCAGGAGAGACGCAGCCTGAAATCATGTCCCAGAGGAACCCAGTGACCCTGAAGGGGACGCTGTGACCTCGACACAGACCAGGTCCCAGGGCTCAGGGAGACCGGGGACAGGATATAGTCCCCAAGGAGCCAGGGACAGGATATAGTCTCCATGGAGCCAGGGACAGGATATAGTCCCCATGGAGCCAGGGACAGGATATAGTCCCCAAGGAGCCAGGGACAGGATATAGTCCCCAAGGAACCAGGGACAGGATATAGTCCCCATGGAGCCAGGGACAGGATATAGTCCCCATGGAGCCAGGGACAGGATATAGTCCCCAAGGAGCCAGGGATAGGATATAGTCCCCAAGGAGCCAGGACAGGATATAGTCTCCAAGGAGCCAGGGACAGGATATAGTCCCCAAGGAGCCAGGGACAGGATATAGTCTCCATGGAGCCAGGGACAGGATATAGTCCCCAAGGAGCCAGGGACAGGATATAGTCCCCATGGAGCCAGGACAGGATATAGTCCCCAAGGAGCCAGGGACAGGATATAGTCCCCAAGGAGCCAGGGACAGGATATAGTCCCCATGGAGCCAGGACAGGATATAGTCCCCAAGGAGCCAGGGACAGGATATAGTCCCCAAGGAGCCAGGGACAGGATATAGTCCCCAAGGAGCCAGGGACAGGATATAGTCCCCAAGGAGCCAGGGACAGGATATAGTCCCCATGGAGCCAGGACAGGATATAGTCTCCAAGGAGCCAGGGACAGGATATAGTCCCCAAGGAGCCAGGGACAGGATATAGTCCCCAAGGAGCCAGGGACAGGATATAGTCCCCAAGGAGCCGGGGACAGGATATAGTCCCCAAGGGATGTCCCCAGTGACCCAGCTCCTCCAGCCACACCACCTCCCCACAGTCACCACCCAGTGAGTCCATCCAAGTGGATTGATCCCCTGACTGATTCGTTTAAGATCTCATCATCTGATCATCGCACCTCAGAACTTTCTTGCAAGGTCTCCCAGATGAACTTTTGGGGGACGCCTCTCGTGTAAACCGTAACGACGGATCATTCACGAGTGCAAACCGTGAGCTTCGTCTCTGTAAAATTTACTTCAACGGAAGAGAAAGATGCCGTCCTGTGATCATTTGATGTCGGTAGCATAACGTGGGCCATTGGAGGTTCAGACAGAAGGCCAGCCTTCCGTGAGGCTGCGGGAGGGCACAGCCACCTCACGAGAGACCGACGGTTGGTATTCCTTCAAGAAAACACAGCTGAATTTAATAAACAACGGGTGTTTGTTTGGCTCACTTTTTAAATAACCGAGTAGATGCTTGGAAACCGTGCTGGACGGACACGGAAGAACCGCATTAGCTTTGCTTTTGCCAGACGGACAGCTGATAAACCCCTGCGGCTAAGTCAGTTCCTCAGGGCTGACTTGGCTGTCCTGCAATTGCTGCCTAGACAACTGGATCCTGTGAAGACCCTGGTGTGACGGACGCTTTCCTTGCAGGTGAAGCTACATGGTTTGACGGACGCGGAGGAGGAACGGGGTCACATACTCAGGGACACAGTGCTCTCTCCCTTGAGGTGATCTAGAGTCCACGTGCCGCTCGGAAGATGAAATGACGAGGGAACGACTCTACGTCTTTGTTCGGTCTCCTTGGCGGATGTGGAGGGGGGTCAAGGTCGTATGTGGAAATGCAGGGCAATGGACCTTGAGAGTTTTTTGATTTCTGTGTTTCAGAAAAAAGTTAGTGGCTTCGTTAGCATTGAAGAAAGTCAAGGAGGAAAGAGAGAGATGCTCACTTCGGGAGGCCAAGAAGGTCTCCGGCCGTCCACCCACCTTTATCTGGGTTGCTCAAGGCTGACCCTTGTGGATTTAGCCCAAAGAGACCTATTAAAAGATGCTTCCTGGGTGAAAACTCTTTTCAAATATTCTTGTCAGCTCTCTTAGCTGCACAAGGCAGTAGAACCCATTTTGATGTAATCATACAAGCACAGACTCTACCTTCTTCTAATTAGGATCCCAGTCTTGGGGTTGCACGTGGTGGTGGGATTCACAGGGGTGGATTCACCCATGTGCTTAGGAAAGTGACGTCCGGTCCATTCCACTGTCTTTCCTGTTCCCATTCCCTCCCTTCCCTCCTTTCCCCTTCGTCTAATCCAAAGGGCTCGTGTTCTCCCCCCTCCTTTATTATAATCAGCATCCACATATCACGGAACATTCGGCCTTTGACTTTTTGGGATTGGCTTATTTCGCTTAGCATGATATTCTCCAGCTCCATCCATTTACTGGCAGATGCCAGAATTTCATTCTTCTTCATGACTGAGTAATTTTCCATTGTGTAGATGTACCACATTTTCTTTATCCATTCATCTGTTGAAGGGCAGCTAGGTTGGATCCATAGTTTAGCTACTGTGAGTTGAGCTGCTATAAACATGGATGTGGCTGCGTCACTGTAGGGTGCTGATTTTAAGTCCTTTGGGTATAAACCGAGGAGTGGGATAGCTGGGTCACCTGGTGGGTCCATTTCAAGTTTCCTGAGGAATCTCCACACTGATTTCCAGATAAAGACATTTTTGAGACAATCTGGCAAAGCAGACTCTATGGAAACCTCCCAGGAACCAATTTGAAAGCAAAGCCCAGGCATGAGTCTCCCGCGTAGGTTGCCAATACCACCCTCCCAGCGGCCACTGGGGAAGTCAAGGTGGTGGTTACCGCCCAGCATGACTGGCTCTCTGGAAACCTGAAACCAGCCTCATCGTCTCATCTTTCCACTCCCGGGGAGTCCTGGAATCACGGGCAGAAGGCACCCTTCTTGCGTTTGCAGCTGAATGCACTTCTCCACGGGGAGTTGCTTAAAAACCTCGCTAAGTTGCTGAGGCTGGCCTCCAACTTGTGATCCTCCTGCCTCAGCCTCCACATCCCTGGCATCACAAATGCAAGTGGGAGGAAATCATCTGGACACCCAGATTCGTTGCAGCAATATACACAAGAGCCAAAATACAGGGAACAAAATGTGTACGGCTCTGAGAGGGTTTTGAACATTCAGACCCAAAGAAGCAGTGGACGGGTCGGGAGGTGGCTCAGTGGTTAAGCCCCCCCGCTAGTTATTTTGAGATCACTGTGGTCCACCAGAGTTACGCACAAATGTGTGTTTTATTTCCTTAATGTACAGGTTGAATAAGGAGCAAAGACTGTGTGACTCCCCTTGCAACAGGCCAGAGTCAGGTGGAAATAGAACAGAGGCCGGGCGGAGGCTGTCATCCCAAGAACACTGGATTCAAAGTCTTTACGGATTTCTGGGCAAATCTCCGATCTAACTGTGTAAAATGGTTCCTTTCACAGGTTTTTATTATTGGGGATGGAACGCAGGGCTTCCCGCACCCACAACCCCATTTCCAGGACCACCCTGTGGTCTTCAAAAGACTTGGAATCATTAAGATAATCATCTTCTCGATTCCCAAGATCCACTTTTGCTGTACAGCAAGAGCCAATGTCCTGGGGCAGCACTGACGGCTGCGTTCAACCCCCAGGGCTGAAAAAAACAAATAAAAACAGTGAAGAAAAGGGAGGGAAAGAGCCCTCCTGCACCCCTAGGTTCTGCCCTCAGAACGTATTTGTATGATTTTTGTAGAAAACACTATGATACAAAATTTGGAGTGATCTTCAGGGGAGAGTTTGCATTGAAGGCAACTCACACCAACAAAATGATCACGGGTGGTGTTTAACATCCTCGGCGCGTCTTCAAGGAATTGAGGTCCCTGATTTCTAGACGCAGTGGCTGACGAGCTCAATACCGTTCCAGGGATAATCTTCCATGGAGGGGTTGGATAGATGTACGTGCCTGCGTGAGTTTTTTGGGGAGACAGTCACAGATTTTGTTAGAATCTCAGTGTCAGCAACCATAAGTGTTGGCGAGGACGTGGGGAAAAGGTCCACTCACACGTGGCTGGTGGGAATGCAAAATGGTGCAGCCACTCTGGAAAGCAGGGTGGAGATTCCTCAGGAAACTCAGAATGCAACCACCATGTGACCCAGCTATCCCACTCCTTGGTTTATACCCAAAGGACTTAAAATCAGCACACTAGAGTGACGCAGCCACATCAGTGTTTATAGCAGCTCAACTCACAATAGCTAAAATAGAAATCAGAGCAGCAGAGTAGGTGAAGCAGATCGGGAGAGGGAGGAAGGAGAGAAAGCGAACGTACGAGGGAGACGGATCCGATTCTGCTGTGTGCATGTTCCAATGCGGCACAAAGTTCCCACTGTGAGGTATTATTAAAATGCACCAGTGAAACAAAATTAAAATGAGAAGCAACAATTGTCACCAATCAGGTGGCTAAAAAAAACTCGGAAAAATGCATTAATCCTGCAAGAAAATAACTCTATTTGGGGGCCACACTGGAGATTGAACTTGGGGCCATCGATCCCTGAGCCACCCCCCCCCTCTTTGGTATTTTATTGAGAGACAGGGTCTCATCCAGTTGCTGAGGGCCTCGCTGGCCTTGAAGTGGCGATCCTCCTGCCTCAGCCCCCGAGCCGCTGGGATGACAGGTGAGCCAAAGTGCAAGTTAGAGGCCAGCCTCAACTACTTAGCGAGGACCCGAGCAACTTGGTGAGACTGTCTGGAAATCAAAATTAATTTAAAAAGGGCTGGGCACGTGGCTCAGTGCTTCAGCGCCCCCGGGTTCGGTCTCCCGGGCGGAACCCAACCCAACCCAACGCGAAACCTTTCAAGGTGGCAAAATCCGCGATCAGACAGAGAAGCGGGTGGTGAATTCCCCAGAAAAGGGTCTTTTTGGAAAATCTTTAGGTTTCTTTACGATGCATCCGTTTTGAACCTTGCAGAGCGCTTACCGGACTCGCTCCCTGGGATGAGACCTGATGCAATCGCACAGACGAGGCCCCAAAACCGGGACGCTACTGTCCCTTTGCAGCAAAGCGATGGAGGCCGGACCAGCTCTGCGCACGGCACGTTCCGGGGTTCCGGGAGCTGGGAACCGTCAAAATAGCAGAACCGGTTTTCAAACCCCACCTGAATTCTGCGGAGGCAGAAAATGCCTTGGAGAGACCCGACGCGGAGCCCCCCTGGGTTAGGAGGCGGACGCGCGCGCCTCTGCAGTCCCGGAACCAAGCGCTGCAGGAGAACTCTCCCCACCCGCCAAGAGATCCAGGGGATCCCCTCGGGTGCAAATGCAGATTCCAGGTGCAGCCGATCCTCAGAGGCAATGCGCCCGCATGAGTCTCAGCAGCGGGGCTCCGCTAACTGTGCAAAAAGCGCGGAGGGTCAGGATTTAGAGTCTGAGGGTCAGGGGTGCCCCCTGCAGGCACGGAGGACGGCTTCAGGCTGCGACCAGGTAGGCAGAGCGGCCTTAGCGCACTTACAGAACAACCTCGGAACTGCGAGCTGACCTCTGCTACACCCGTATTATTTTAAAACGAGCCTTCGATCCTAAGGACTGAGCTCACACCGTCTGAGTTCATGTGTTCATTTCCTGTCTCGGCCTCGGGGACCTTCAGTACTACCAGGGCCGGAAGTCAGTGTGCATATTGAATGAGCAAAGAATAAATATCTCAAGCTTGTGGGCTTGAATTTGCCACCCATGCGAATGAAATCCAGAAGCCCAAGAAATAGTCAGGAGCCTGTCATTCCAGCGGCTCTCTGGAGGCTGAGGCTGGAGGATCACAAGGTGGAGGCCAACCTCAGCAACTGAGTGGGGGTGGAAGCAGCTCAGCAAGACTCTGTCTGAAAATAAGATACAAAATAGGGCTCAGTGGTTAAGCACCCCTGGATTCAATCTCCAGCACCAAAAAAATAAAAAGTCAGGAAGCATCAATATTATTGAAATTTGATTAGGCATTTATAATAACAGTACTTGGAAAATAGACCATCGATAACTCTCTCCACTTTATCATAATTAGGTTTCCAAAGGAGGGGCATTTTACAGAAACCGTATTTTCAGAATATGTTTAGGGGGGAAAAAAGCACACCAAGCTTGCTTTTTATAGGAACCCTTAAGCCCAATCCCGCTAGATTTCAACTTCCTTAGGAGCTCAGGGGGCGCTGAAGAGGAAGAACTGAAGAAGCAAATGACAGTTTTACACCAATCCCTTCGTCTGTTAACTCCTAAGTCAAAACGTCTCCATTTATTTTTCATTCATTTATTTTAAATAGCCAATATAGACGGACTTGGTGGAGGCTGAGGCAGGAGGATCGAGAGGTCCAAGCCAGCCTCAGTCGAAGCGAGGCCCGAAGCAAGTCAGTGGGACCCTGTCTCTAAATAAAATGCAAATAGGGCCGGGGAGGGGGCTCAGGGGTCAAGGGCCCCTGAGTTCAAATTCCTGCTACCAAAAAAAAAAAAAGAAAGAAAAGAGAGAGAAAAAAAAAATAGACAAAGATAGTTCTTTTTAAAAAAATATTACAGATGCCAGACGCTGAAGTCCTTTCTCAGAAAGGAACTGCTGAGGAGGGCGCGTCCTCTCGCCACCTGAAGGCTTTTTGAAGACTCGGCTCAGAGGGTGACTTGACGGACTCACGGTGACAACAGACGCCATGGAACCGAGTTGCGTTCCTCTTCAAATTCTAAGCCGTCTGCCTTCGAAGGCAGGTTCCCTGCACGGTGGGGTTCCCTCCTAGCAAAGAGCCGTGATCTGTGAGCTTCAGCAAGTGGCCTTCGTTAAAGCTCAGGGTTGCGGCCCAGGGTCCAGGTAAGCGGGCTCCATCCTCCATCCGGCCTCATGCCTGCAGCAGAGCCGGTCTTGCAGGGAGACCCTCAGAATAAAGGTTCTCTTCTGCAGTGGGGTCACCCTGCCATTCCGCTGGGGGACTGGAACCGGGAACCCCCGTGGGTACCCAAATCCACCGTCCGGACACTACGTCCCCCCAGGTGGAGGTGTATACAGATGGCACACAATCGTGATCCCCCAGTCCTGTGCACTTAAAAATAGCTCTGCCAGCCTTAAAGTACCTGCTGCCACACGACTAGTCCTCACCCAGTATTGTCGGGACCACTCGGGAACCTCGGTGTCCTCTCTGGACGGAGGCGATTCTCTCGGCTTTTCAAATCTCAAATTGAAAATTGAATTGAGATTTTCAATTGTAAATCTCAAATTGGATAAATTGAACCCGGTGGGTGCAGATGCGGGGATGCGAAGAACCCGGAGGTTGACCCCATAGTTAGCACTCACCCGGGGGCAGTTAGTTGGACAGGAGGGGACAGGAGGGGAGTCTGAATCACGGGGGGCGTGAACCTTACCGGATGCAAGATTCCTACCCAAGAAACACCGGGCGGTTCTCGGTTGAAACCAGATGGTCCTGAGGTGGGAACCGTCTGAATATGTACATGATTCGTAGACCCATATGGATATGGATATGTGGTCTATATGACATATGTGTGAATCTGCATATAAGGTGCATGCTTATATGCATATGAATGTGCATATATGATGTATATGTGTGTGTCAGACACCATGCAAATATCCATTGCACATTCCTATGATATTATATGTATATATAATATGTTAATATGTCTGCATATACGTGTATAGGGCATATACATATTCAAATATATTGACGTGTGTATATATATATATATATACAGCATTGCTAGTAGCTAATTATGTCATGATTTCATTGATAAATTAAGTAGATTAAGTCATTATTCATTGATAGATTAAGTAAATTATGTCATTATTCATTGAGAAATAGTAACTGGATTATCGATCATCTGATATGCTCAGGATAAGCCTCTGATCAAGCAATCCTCTGATCAAGCGATGCTCACGAGATGTCAATCATCTCCTCTGACCAAGGAGCTGGGAGAGAGAAAGATGGCCGGCGGTTTCAGAGTCCGGGAGAGAGGAGAAGTTTCTGGAATGAGCCGAGGGCTTCCTGTTGGGGACCCCCGGGGTGGGTTTCCGGCCGTGAGCCTTGGGGACGTCCGCTATTGGAGTTGGGGAACCCGTTGCCCGCTGTGGATGAAGTTGGCATTAAGCAGATGGGCACGTCGAGTGGACCGGATTCCTTGTGCATGTGGGGATGCAAAGGTCGGTGTCCGGGCTGGTGCAGGGGTCATTCAGCTTCCAGGGAGTCCTCAGGCAGAATTCCAGACTGAGAAAGAAACGGGAGAAAAACTTGGGTTTTGGTCCAGTCCCCTTGGAGGGGGCATGAGCCTCGTGTGAGTCATTGGTCTCCTGGTCCTCGGTCCACCCTTGATTAGTGCATGTGTCCAGGGGTCAGAATTAGAAATATCTGCTAAAGACAAAGGACAACACGCCTCACCCGTACCAGGGATGGAACCCAGGGGTGCTAAACCCCTGAGCCACCTCCCCAGCCCTTTTGCTATTTATTTAGAGACAGAGACTAGCTGAGTTACTTAGAGCCTTAAGTTGATGAGGCTGGCCTCCGACTTGTGATCCTCTTGCCTCAGCCTCTCAGGTGATCTTGCCCTCCCCTGAATCTTTAATTTTAAGGCACCGAGAACCCACAATTCTATGGAATCACTTGCTCTGCACGTTCCCAGATTAGGAATCAGCTGTGAAGGACTTCAGGGAGCTAAGCGCCTCCTGTCTGAGCGGTCCCACGGTGGAGCAGGGCTTTATTTAATGAGGTGACTAATTCAGCTGGAGAAGAAGCCGGAAGCCCTGCGGAGCTGTTGTGCTGAAACTTCCCGCAGACTTGTGGGACAGCCTCCTGGGTCCTTGGAATCCTCTCCGATGGTCAGCAAGAAGCAGGTACGGTAGTCATCCGGAGTCAGGGCTCTGCAAGATAAATCCCTACCCGCTGGGATTTGAGGACTTTTAAGAAAGCACCCAGATTTCAGCGGCCGTGTGCTAGAGATGTGGGCCAACAGGACATCACCGGGCATCCGGCGAGGGACGTTTTCCTCTGGCTTTCCCAGGAGACTGTAGCAGGTGGACTAAGGCCTTGGGAGAAGGCATGCAGATTCAGACTGGCTCCTGGGTTTACCCGAAAGAGAAGCCCCCGGCTTCTGACCTCCACACGACAGGTGTACCTTCCCTGCCTTGGAAGCCACAACCTTGGTGCTAATTTGACACACCAGGACTCTGAAAGCAAATAGGGTCCTCCTGACACAAAAGGATCAAGCAACCCCTTCCTGGACGGAGTCTCAGGAAGGGTCCCAAAGTGGAAGGTGATGCGGTTTTGCTTCTGGCGGGGGGGACCTGCCCCAGGGACACGTGACTCCAGCAAAACGCACGCGCGCGACGCCCAGGACCGCGGGTGTGGCGGTCGGCGCGTCAATCACGCCTCTAAAGCTCCAGGTGGGAGGGTGGGTCGCCGGGTCAGGAATCCCGGGGTTGCGGATCCGCCACGTTGCGTGATTGTGCTGCACGCTAAGTGATTGATGCGCGAGCATCTTGGGGGGAAAAGTCTTTGCATTTGCTTCTGCATTGGTGCTGATACCCTATAAATAATAGGATTTTATATACATATACAGACACACACGTATGCACAAATGCATGCATATGTGTAAATATAGACACTTACAGGTGTGTGACTATATTGTATACATGCAACTGTGCACTTGTTACTATATGAGTTATGAACTTGTATATGCATATAAAAATTAATTGCAAATGCATGGAAAATTAATTGTATATGCATATAAAATTATTTTTAATAATGAATTTTAAATGATTTTTAAGACTTTTAA
The DNA here is from genome assembly GCF_902686445.1 of Sciurus carolinensis. Classification (NCBI taxonomy): domain Eukaryota; kingdom Metazoa; phylum Chordata; class Mammalia; order Rodentia; family Sciuridae; genus Sciurus; species Sciurus carolinensis. Next base: position 2,367,570 of record NC_062232.1, read on the forward strand.
AATAATAAATATATAGGTAAGTGTATATAGGCTATTTATCTATATAGCAATCATGATTTATGTAAGTGCAGACGTAACGACCTCATTTATCTCATTTAGTATATGCCTCTATTATATAGGTCTTCATCTAAATTTAAATCTCTATACTTATCCTCTATACCTATGTTTATTTGTATAGGCAGAGATATGCAAGCAAATTATATAATCATACATATCTATAAAAGATGTAATTGTTATGCATGTGAATTATATCATTATACAGACACATAAAAGATGTAATTGATATACAGGTAAATTATGTAATCACACATATCTATAAAACGTGATTGATATACATGTAAATCACATCATTATACATATATAAAAGGTGTAATTGATATACACGTGAATTATATCATTATACAGATATATAAAAGATATAATTCATATACAGGTAAATTATGTAATCACACATATCTATAAAATGTGATTGATATACATGTAAATCACATCATTATACATATATAAAAGGTGTAATTGATATACATGTAAATTATGTAATCATATGTGTCTATAAAAGATGTGATCATACATATATATAAGATGGGATTGATCTATGAAGCTTATCTAATATTTATGTTACAGATAATAGCTTTATACACCAAAGTAATTGCCACACACACATTATCTAGTCTATTAATGTATAAAATATCTCTATGTATTACTGTATCTTTGAAATAACTATGTAATGGCATTGTATCAATTTCTCTCCATTGATAAGTTATATCTCTACAATTTATATCCACGAGTCTGTATAGCTGATCCGCACCTGTACACACCTAGTTTGATCCATCTTATGCCTATTTCTCACCTATCAATCATCTGTCATGTGTCTATGATTATTTATCATCTATCCATCGTCTTTGGCTCTCTCTCTATTATTCAGATATGTACTGATCACTAATGAATCTCTATCTGTTTACCATTTATGAATCATCTACCTTCTGTCCATCCATCCATCCGTCCATTCACCTATCCATTTAACTTCCACTTCATTCCCCTTTGTGCCACCTGGATCCATGGGTGTCCAAGATGCTCAGTTGGAAAGGAATTTAGGACGAGCTTTATTTGAACAATAACTGTGATTCATTTCAGCTGCAATAACCTACCATCTGTTATTTGTTTGCTCAAAGAGTTGGATTTATCTATTTCTGATGAGAATTCAATAAATTAAAAAAAAGATGAATCTCCAACTAAAGAAATATATAAATCACAAGTATCTTGGTTGATGAATTGTAACTGAATAGATTTTTCTGGGTAGAATTTCCTTCCATTCTTGTTCATCATTACCATCTTCAGGTACCATGATTTGCCCTCTAGAAATACCTAAAATCGAGCACACATGGCTTATTCTGTTCTTACTGCAATAACAAAATACTATTATTTGTAGATAATAGACATTTTTTTCCAATTTGAGGGGCTACAAAACTCAAGATCAAGGTGCCAGAACACAAAGTGGCTTGCGAAGCCTCACTGTGTGCTTCCAAAATGGCGCCTGCTGGGTGCATTCCCACATGGTAGAAGGATGAAGGGCAACAGTGGGTAGCCACGCCCTCCGAGCTCCTTACTGAAGCACTAATTCCCTGGATCAATCACTTCCCCAAAGCTCTCTCTTGTTAACACTGTTACATTGGAAGTTATGTTCCAACATGTGAGCTTGAGGAGGATGTTGATCAAGAGAAACAAATTTCTAAGCAAAAACATCACTGTCAGAACGGATATGGTCAATAAACCCACAGGAATTTAGATCCCACTTAGGAAAGTCTTCATGGATCATGATCTCCACTGATTTCAGCTCCTTAGAAGGATCAATCACCTACATCCAATCGAGCATTCAGTCATGGAAGCAAAAGTGAGAATCATTGATAGAGCACGCGCCAGACACTAGGGAAGACACGCTGCCCTAAATCTCTCATCTAATACCAGGTCCGGACCTGTACGATCCTAGGTAGAATCAGTCCTCCCAATACCGGACTCAGTCTTAAGTTGGGCATGACATTTGTGTACACGCGGCACTTAGGAAATACTGCTTTCCTGGTTCACACGCTTTCCGATCGCATATTCTCTGTGATGAAATCTCCACGCACTGTGAAGTTCTTAGAGCCGTGTTATTACCACCACCCTGCTACTGCGGTACCACTGCTCCCGTCACGTCATCATCCCCATCAACACCATCAACGTTTCCATCTTCTTCTTCATCACGAAGGTCATCATCACACTCTGTCATCACCCTAACCCCAATATGTCACTGTTTACCACCATCAGCCTCATCCCCATCCCTGTCACCATTACCATCACCACCATCTTCATCACCATCACCACCATTATCACCACCATCACCATCATCTTCATCACCATCACCATCACCATCATCACCACCACCATCACCACCATCACCATCACCACCATCACCATCACCACCACCATCACCATCACCACCACCACCATCACCACCATCACCATCACCATCACCTCCATCACCACCACCACCATCACCACCACCACCACCATCACCACCACCACCATCACCACCACCACCACCATCACCATCATATCACCATCACCATCACCACCATCACCACCATCACCACCATCACCACCATCACCACCATCATCACCACCATCACCACCATCACCACCATCACCATCATATCACCATCACCATCACCACCATCACCACCATCACCACCACCATCACCACCATCACCATCACCATCTCCCTCACCATCACCACCATCACCACCATCACCATCACCACCACTACCATCACCATCACCACCATCACCACCACCATCTCCACCACCATCACCATCACCATCACCATCACCATCACCACCACCACCACCACCACCATCACCACCATCTTCATCACCATCATATCACCATTATCATCATCACCATCAGCATCACCACCATTATTACCACCACCACCATCACCCCCACCATCTCCACCACCACCATCACCATCACCACCACCACCACCACCATCACCCCCACCATCACCACCACCACCACCACCACCACCACCATCACCACCACCATCACCATCACCACCACCACCATCACCATCACCACCATCACCACCACCAGCACCATCACCCCCACCATCTCCACCACCACCACCATCACCACCACCATCACCACCACCATCACCATCACCACCACCACCATCACCACCACCATCACCATCACCACCACCACCATCACCATCACCACCATCACCACCACCAGCACCACCACCACCACCATCACCACCACCATCACCATCACCATCACCACCATCACCACCATCACCATCACCACCATCACCACCATCACCACCATCACCACCATCTCCGTTTCCATCCCCATCACCACGTCTCCATTACCTTCACCATCAACTTCGCCACCTCCCTCGCCCTGAACCTCAGGACCAACGTCACCATCTTTGCCACCATCACCCCAGGTTCATCACCACACCATCTTCCTGACCCCGGGCCGCCTGCGTGTGGTGGAAACGCACCGAGGGACAGAGAGCAGACCTCCACGGCCAGGCGTCCTCTCCCCTGGACAGCCCGAGGCCCGGGCATCCTGGGAAGTGCGGCTGGGGTTTGGGAGGGGAGAGGAGGAGGACCCGACCCCTGGCGATCCCAGGACCCCACCTCAGTCCGAGCCTGGGTGGGTGGCCACTGAAGATCCGAGGGAAGCACCCACGTTGGCCTGGGTGGACGCCCTGCAGGATGGGCAGGTCCACCCCCCACGCGCTCGAGGACACAGAGGTGTCAGGACTCGAGGGACCAAGACGTGGTGGTTCTGCTGAGGAGGAGGAAGGGCTGGGAACCAGGCGGTGCGTGGTCGTCCCCACGGACACGGAGGCCTGTCCCCCTCAGTCATCCCAGGCGCCCTCGGGCCTCTGGCCGTAGGGACAGCTCAGAGGAGGACATGGAAAATGGGGATTCCGAGCGCTCTCGCCGTGAAGCAGGTTCAAGGCTTCCGACCGGCAATATGTCAACTCCCCCACCTGGTCCCCGCGAGACCTGAGCAGGTGTCCGGACAGGCGGTCGCACTCGTGAGTGCACACACTGACCCTGGGTCCAGCCAAGCGTCTTTAAAAAGACAGGGGGCTGGGCAGGTAGCTCAGTGGGTAGCGTGCTCGCCTGGCAAGCACAGGGTCCCGGGTTCAAATCCCAGCTCTGCAAAAAAAAAAAAAAATAGATTATTTGCAGCTGCTTCTTTCATTTTTTGGACAGTATTTTTAAAAAATATTTATATTTACATAATATTTTAAAAAAATCTATATGATTTATATAAGGGCTGGAGAAATAGCTCAGTCGGCAGAGTGCTTGCCTCGTAAGCATAAGGCCCTGGGTTCAATCCCCAGCACCGAAAAAATAAATTACATAATACTTTTTTGAATGTATATATTTTAAATATATAAAATATATTATACATTTAAATAATATATTATATATTTATACCACATAATAGTTTCCCTTTTAAATTTATATAATATTTTTAAGAATTTAGGTGATATTTTTCTGCAGAGCTACAGAAAAAGTCTCCTTCCTCTCCTGCAGGGCTGAATCATGGATGGAATCGAGGAATGCATAAAAACCAGAAAGAGAGGACTAACTGGCTTGTGATCCTTTTCAGCCTGTGGATAATGACAATGTTTTTTTTTTTCCCGAATCATAAAAAATTCATCCTCCTCTTATGCACAAAGGGAGGTCCCAGCTCCCTGCAAGTTTGGCCACAGCCGGGGTCGTGAGATATTGATTACCGGCTCTTTGGCAGGGGCTCCAAACCCCTGAGCCACATGGCCAGCCCTTTTGATATTTTTTAATTTGGGGCCAGGGTCTTGCTAAGTTGTCGAGGCTGGCCTCGAACGTGCGAGTCTCCATTCTCAGCCTCCAGAGTCGCTGCCATTACAAGGTGCACCACCCACCTCCCTGAGGTAGCTGATTTGCACCTGGTGCCACAGAAATAAAGAAGCTTCACCCGTTAGCCATCTAAGGACACCGTACAGCGCAGAGAGCACCTTGCTCCGCACACATGGTATTTTTTAAATGACAAACACAGATTTTTCTGTAGAAAAATAGGTAAAAGGCATGGTTGCTGTTTTTTTAAAGTCAAGAAAAAATCACAGACACACAGAAAGCTCGATCCGTCACGTCACCACTAAATCAGCCGGTTGCAGATTAATACAAAAAACGACTTTTGGTCCTGTTCCCGCTGGGTCGCCAGCAATGAGCGTCTCACCACCCGGGATATCGCCCGGCTTGGCAGGAGCTGGGAAGCTCCCTTTATTCGTGAGGGAGAACGGATTTTCATAACTTGGGATATAAGCAAAACACCTCGCCGTCCTCCATTAGTCTGAGAATGATGGCGAGCCTCTTCATCTTCTGTTTCTCATGGATTCCGAAGCCCCTCTTAGCGGGTAGAATTGCAAATAAAACAAAAACGGAGATAAAATAAAATCTGGCAAGTGTGGCCCCCGACAGAGAGGCAGGCAAGTAAAATCTTCAGGGTCCAGAGGTGCATGTGGTCACAGGAAGGTGACTTTGTGAGATTCTCACCTGGAGCCCTGAGGAGACCCGTCCAGCACATGAAGGACCAACGTGAGTGATTCTTAAAAAGCTATGATTCGGGGGACGTAGTACATGCACAAGAAAACGCGCTCGTTGGAGATGGTCGAGTCCCGACTCCTACTAACACTTTTAGGGTTATTATATTCACATTTGGAGCAATTATAGAAGTGCTGACTTGCTGGGATTGAAGCTCACGACTTTTTCTGGGAGAGGAATTGCAAGAGGAGTTTTGGGAAATATGCAAAGAGAGGACCTTTTACTGAAAAGAAGGAAATCTGCCCAAAGGAGCCAGCTTTTCAGAGTTAAGTACCAGCTGTCCTTAAAGAACCCAAGTTATTTCTCTTAGAGTCTCTCGGCTGTCAGAGATCCACCAACGGGTAAGGACGTCAAAAGGAGTCGAAGATCACGATTCCTCAAGAATGAAATCCATAGGAAACATAAAATATCTGTGGTATTATTATTATTATTACTATAATCATTAGCTTCCCGGGGATTGAACCAGAGGTGCTTAACAACTGAGCCCCCTCCCCAGCCCTATTCTGCATTTTATTGAGAGACAGGGTCTCACTGAGTTGCTTTTGGTCTCACTTTGGTGGAGGCTGGCTTGGACCTCACCATCCTCCTGCCTCAGCCTCCCAAGCTGTGGGGATGCCGAGCGTGCAGTACCTGGCCTGGCTTTTCTAGGTGTTACTGAAGGAAAGTTGTACAAGAACCGGGTCACGCGCGTGGCTGGAAGAGGTAGACAGGTGAGAGGCCGGGATGTGCAGCGTCTGTGCCTGTTGGACCTCAAATTCCTGCAAGGATGGGATCCGCATAAACCTTTGGTGTTTTCCATCACCCGGCCTCTGGGACTCAGTGACAGTCACTGAAAGCCAGCCAAGAGGAGCCCACCGCCCGGGAGGTGAAGGTATCATGTTCTCTCTCCTCCTTCCTCCCGATGCCGGTCTTGCAGGCGACTCCGTATTGGAGTCAAACGGAGAATTAAAATCCCGCCTGCCCATCGCCTCTGAGTCTCCGGCTGCAGCGGGCTCTGTGCCAGCGTGGCCTTGCCTGACCCGGTGGTCGGTCCCATCCTCTTTCCACGCCCCGCGTGGTCTTGTCCCTGATGGGCAGAGCTCCCTCCCAGGAGTCAGGGCATCCGATGCTTCTGCCTGGCAACCGGAATGGAGGGGAGACTCAGCCCATATTTGATGATGAGAAGACGGAGTCAAGAGGAGAAGAGGACCAGGTGCGTTTCCCAAGCTGCCCACCCTCCGCAGCCAGAGGGTTAACGGCCTGGTCGCAGAGGTGGCTTCGAAGAAGAAACAGGCCACAGGAGCTGCAGACGCTCTGAAACGGGGGGCATAACGGAAAATCCCCAACACGCCCACAGTCAGTCAATCAACCAACCAATCAATCACACCGTGGAGAGGAAGAGCAGAATCCATACACGTCTCTGCAAACGAAGTGGATGGTAGGTTAACCAACAATAAGAAAGAGAAGAACGGAAAGTAACGCTCGCTGCAGAGACGGGGCGGAAATGGGAAGTTCGGGGTCCTCCTCCTGGAGGTGGGAAACAATCAAGCTGCTGGCGAGTGGACTCGGGGGGTGGCTCAGAGGTCGACCAGGTTCCTGGCATGTGTGAGACCCCGACTGTGATCATTGGCCCTGCAGGAAAAAAAAAAAAAATGAATAAAGGTAGCGTGGGACACAGAACTTTGAAAAACGGAAGTCTTCTAGGGTCTAGCAATTTGAGATCTCGATTTGTCACTGTGATAATTGGCAGGCGGTGGAGGAAGAGGTGTCTGTCCACCCCAGTTCCTGGCTGCATAAGTGAAGGTCGCCAAACGGCAGAAGCCACTCCCACTCTTTGGACTGGGAAATGGAAAAGGAAAGTGTAGAAAGCTCATGCAGTGGAATATTATTCAGTCTTGAAAAAGGAAGCCGTCTTGACACAAGAGGCCCCACAGAACAACCCGGAGGGCCTCTGATTTTGGGGTTTAGTTGACGAGGAGGAACGTTTCTTTCCAACACAGCCGCTCAGAAAGGCAGGGGGATGTTGAACTTTTCCTTTATTTGGATTCTTGGTGACTACTGTCGTTTTCCCGGGGTGTTTAGGGAAAAACCTTGACCACCTGTTTGCTTCATTCACCGTGTGGTATCCAGAGGGTGCAAAGAAAAACGGAATCAAAGACGGACCGAGGGTCTCCCATCGGCAAATTCAGGATTCTTTTTTGACTTCCAAAGGTGCAGAGGCAAACTGCAGGCTTCGGAAGACAAACTGGAAATTGGGAATTCCCATCTTTGTCTGAGGGGGAGATGGGCTCCTTGATGGTCTCCAGACTGGTGGTCACAGGGGCAGGAAAGTCCTGGAGTCTGTGTTGCGTACTGCTCCTGAGGTCCCGGGCCAGACTGCACTGCGTTTACGGCCTCTGGTATTTCCAGCTGGGAAGGGTTCCGGGCCCAGGGCTGCTTCGGAGCTGAGGGCGTCTGCAGTTCAGGACCAGCCAGCTGCGCTGAGTGCAGGGTATTTTTTAGTGCATGTATTTTTTTTTCCCTTTCATTCAATAACCTGATCACTGTCAAAAACGACCAAGCCTCTGGCAGCTCAAATCCGGGCTCTTGTCAACACAAGGTCACACGCAAGGTCACACGTGTTTCCAGCCCAGGGATTCTTGACTTTGCTCCTGCCTGCGGAGAAGGGAAGGGTCCAAGGTGAGACTCAGCAGGAGGCTTGCCAGAAAATGACCCCCTCCAAAGACAACACGGGGAACCAGGTTTACTTCACCTCAGTGTTTCTGGAGTAAGATGGAAATGTGGGCACCTGTCAGGGTGTGACGGGCTGTCAGAGACGGGACTTAGGTTTCTGAGATGTGAGGCTGTGTCCAGATTGCCAGCTCTCCTGGACAAAGGGGAACTTGAAACTCTCATTTACAAAGGGGAACTTGAAACTCATGTGCAAAGGGGAATTTGAAACTCTCATTTGCAAAGGGGGACTTGAAACTCACATGTGCAAAGGGGAACTTGAAACTCTCATTTACAAAGGGGGATTTGAAGCTCCCATGTAAAAAGGGGAACTTGAAACTCTCATTTACAAAGGGGGACTTGAAGCTCCCATGTAAAAAGGGGAACTTGAAACTCTCATTTACAAAGGAGAACTTGAAGCTCTCATGGACAAAGGGGAACTGGAAACTTACATGAAGAAAGGGGAATTTGAGAGGGTGACACTAGAGATAAAGAGCAGGTTGGGGACAGGCAGGTGTAGATCTTGGATGCTGCATGGGACTCGTGTGGGACACTGTGGGACTTGGATCACCTGTGAATCAGTTCACAGGTCTGATAGTTTAAAGCCAAACATACAAAATTAAATCATCTCCAGTTCTCCTTGGTATGATTTGAATGTAAGAAGTCCCTCAAAACTCATGTGTGAGAAAATGCAAGAAGGTTCAGAGATGAAATGCTTAGATTATGAGAACCTAGTCAGTGGATTAATCCACTTGGATGGACTAACTGGGTGGTGACTGTAGGCACGTGGGGTGTGGCTGGATGAGCTGGGTCAATGGGGACATCCCTTGGGGACTATATCCTGTCCCTGGCTCCTTGGGGACTATGTCCTGTCCCTGGCTCCTTGGGGACTATATCCTGTCCCTGGCTCCTTGGGGACTATATCCTGTCCCTGGCTCCTTGGGGACTATATCCTGTCCCTGGCTCCATGGGGTTTATATCTGGTCCCTGGTGAGCAGAGCTCTCTCTGCTTCCTGGTGCCACATCCTGAGCTGCTCTCCTCCTCCAGGCCCTTCCGCCATGTTGTTCTGCCTCACCTTGGGCCAGAGCCATGGAGTCGCCCACCATGGACTGAGCCTCTGACACCATGAGCCCCAATAAACTTCTCCTCCTCTGAAATTGTGCTTTTCAGGTCTTTGTGTGAGAGCAACGAAATAGCGAAATCATTCATTGGTCATGTTCCACAATTCCCTTTGTCTCTAATCATCCATAGCAGCAAAATTGTGGGAAAGAAGAGAGAATTGCCACCCAGAGATAATTCAGTTCCCATTGCATCTTGAAATACCTATAGAGCAGGGCGGTCACCAGAGTCTTCGGTTTTGAAAACAAAGCTTGCAGTCTGTATCTAAAACCATGAGGAATTAACTTTCCTTAGTTTTGTATTTATTCATTTTTATTGGTTTCTTTTCCCTGGAAACTCTTGAGTCTTCATTATTCTTGAATCTGGGCAAAATGGAAAGGAGTGTGGAGAGTCGTCAGGAAACTTGGAATGGACCCACCATGTGACCCAGCTATCCCACTGCTCAGTTTATATCCAAAGGACTTAAAATCAGCACACTACAGTGACGCAGCCACATCAGTGTTTATAGCAGCTCAATTCACAATAGCTAAACTATGGAACCAACCTAGCTGCCCTTCAGCAGATGAATGGATAAAGAAAATCTGGTACATATACACAATGGAATATTACTCAGTCCTGAAGAAGAATGATATGATGACTTGCTGGTAAATGGATGGAGCTGGAGACGATCATGCTAAGTGAAATAAACCAAACCGAAATAACCAAAGGCTGAATATTTTCTCTGACATGTGGAAGCTAATTCACAGTAAGGTGGGGGATAGGGAAGAACAGAGGTACTTTAGATTAGGTAGAGGGAGTGAAGAGAGGGAAGGGTGTGGGGCAGGAAGGACAGTAGAGTGAACAGACATGATGACTCATGTGCATGTGTGACTGCATGACCATGTGATCCTGCAACACATGCAATCAGAAAGATGAGAGATGACCCTCCATTTATGTCTGATCTGTCAAAATGCATCCATGCCTTCTGCTGTCATGTGCAGCTAGTTAGAACAAATAAAAAAATGTACAAAATTAAAAATGACCTTCTTGTGAAATGCACATTTCTAAATAAACCTCGTGCTTCACACTTTTACAGATCAGGGACCCGCTGAAGATCTGAGGCAGCATGAAAAGTGTCTCTCCAGACTGATTCTTGTGATCCTCTCAGGAAGATGCAGACCTGTCACTCAGAGTGACAGGCAGGAGCTGACTGGAAGGATGGGAAGGGAAGGGACACTCTCAAGGGACACAGGGGTCCTCTCTGAGAGGAGGGACAGCAGGCCTCTCCTGCATCCAGTTTTATGGGGTCCCAGGGAAGTTTCCAGAGAGTCCCGCCCAGGTCCACCTCCTGGCTTTTGATGGACAGCAGGGCGACCTCAGACTGTCCAGTCCCCACGGCCATGGCCACTCTGGGTCACCCTGTCCAGGCTGACTGGCTCTCACTGGTACCTGTACCTGCAGGTTCTATGGTGGAGGAAGGACCCTGGTCTCCCTGTGTTTTATTGGGGTCCCCTCCTGACGTTTGACGGACAGCCCAGGAGCTGCGGGGCCTCCTGGAGCCTGGAGAGGAGCTCAGGGGGGTTGTTTAAGGAAACAGAGGCCCCTCCTTGCATCCTGCAGCCTTGTCCCTTCATTAGCGTGTGAACAGCCCCAGCCACGTCCGGGGAGGCCCCCCCATGGTTGCCATGGTGACTGGGGTGGAGGTGGCTTTGAGGGAGGGTGGGGACCAGTTCCCCTGGAGGTCACGGCAGATCCGAAAGCAGCACATTGTCCTAAGAGGCTGTTTTGGAGGCTGAGAGAGTTCCGCTGGTTGCTCTTGCGAGGCCGGCGTCCTCCAGGGCTTGGGTGTAGACCCTGTGGCTCTCAGGAGCCCTTCCAGGTCCTTCCCCGCCCCCCTCCGTCCCCACGCATGGCCTCCCAGCTCCCTAGGACTCCGAGAGGGAGGGCGAGCGAGCAGTGGTGTCCAGCGTGCCGAGGGAGGAGACTCCGGGCCTGGCCTCTAAGGCCAAGGACAGGAGGCCACAGACGGGAGCGGCCGTTCTTAGACCTTCTTGGTGGCGCCTCGTTCCAGAGACGCCACGCCTGGGACCCGCGCGGACCGCGCACTGCGGACGGAGTCCTGGGCGGGGCTGGGGCAGCGCAGGGGAGGGACAGGCAGCGTGCACGTCCGGGCCTCCCTTAGAGCCTCCGGCGCGGCCTCCAGTTTCAGGGCTTCAGTCACTGCCCCTCTGTGAACAAGAGGAAGCGTCTGCCCTCCTGACCGGTCACAGTGGGGTCTGAGCCCCAGGGCGGGAAGCCGGAGACCAGGGCGGGGAGCGCTCAGGAGGAGCCGGCAGCGAGCAAGAGGAAGAGGCAGGTGCGGTTAAACCGCAGGCACAGGGGCGAGCAGAGCAGGGGTACCGCCCTGTCCTTCCGATAAAGCAAACTCTGCTTTCCTTTCCTCCTTGGAAGCTTCCACCGAACCTGGTGTGTCTGTTATGGGGACAAAAAATAAAAATAAAAATGACAAGACCGCACTGTGTAAAGGTGGGATTTCTAAGGAGCCCTCACATTCGAACAGCTGTTTATAGGACTTTCTCTGGAGTCGGAAAGATGGGAAGGAACCTCCCAAGAGGAATTGCTCCAGCCTCTGCTTTCCCTGCACCTTCCCGGCCGGAGAGGCAGGAACTCAGGGGGACCCAGAGGCCCAAGGGTGCGTCCACCAGAGGAGCTGAACTTGGCCATGACAAGGCCGGCTGCCCTCTGCTGGGAACCCTGAGGATCTCCAAGACCCTTGGGTGCAGGACACACTCAGTTCCCCATCTCCAGAAAGGGCGGACCTGGCTTTTACCAGGACTCCTACAGACGAGGGCCGGTGTCCATTTACCCCGCAGCCCACACGAGCCAGGAGCAATGGTCTCTCCCTGTCTCAGGAGCCAGGTTCCCGAGGAAAAGAGCTTCCTGCCTCCCCGGCTCAGAACTAGACTCTGAAAAGCATCCATCAGCGTTCAATTTGGGCCTGGGAGGGGCGGGAACCAGGAGCCCCGTTCAAACTGTCCATCATCCCTGCTAAGGACGCGCCTCGATTTTGCTGGTCCAGAGTCTGGGGCGGAAGCCGCAGAGCAAAACCCACCACCTCAGGTTGAACCACGTTTCTCTCTAGTGCGACGATGTCACCCTCTGAAGTCCCTGCGGCTTCCTCGTGTTTTCCCTTGGAAGGTGGGACTGCAGATATTCCCTAGGACCTCGCTGCCGGATTCCGGCGTATGTCCTTCCAAACTGAGAGCATGACTTAGAAACATGATTTTTTCCTTTTCTCTGTGCGTGCTTCGCTAACTGTATTCATTTGTATTTTTTTTGATGTTAAATTTGTGCTAATTAGAAACATCATTTTGTAAGATCATGTGTGTGTGTGAGAGAGAGAGGGGGGCGGATTTTGTTTACCTGCCACATCCCAGGAGACACTTAAAAGTCAAAACCAAATAAAAGCAAAGAATGGCAAAGACAGGAACTGCCCAGGATTCAGGGGTGACACCTGTACTCCTGAGCCGGAAGGGGTCTACCTAGGAGAAGCCCGTCCCTGGGCAGCTTTGGGGAACTCAGGGACCCTCGTGCCCTTAGGGGCCAATGAGACTTGAACATGGATTTCAAGAGCATCTCTCCAGGTTTCTTCATTAAAATCACCAGTATTTTAGCAGAAAGGTCTCCAAGCACCACTCCAGCACCCGGATGAGACAGAGGAGATGCTACCCGTGCATCTGACCAGGTGTCCTTCCACTGCCTCTCCAGCCAGGTTTGCAGCGGGGTGAGTTGCAGCCTAGGGAGGCAGCCTCTTTGGCACGCAGAGGTTGCACCAATCTGCATTCCCACCAGCCATGTGTGAGTGGACCTTTTGCCCACGTCCTTGCCAACACTTATTGTTGCCTGTGTTCTTGATCATTGCCCTTCTGACTGGAGTGAGAAGAAATCTTAGGGTGGCTTTAATCTTCATTTCTCTAGTTACTAGAAATGTTGAGCATTTTTTCATATAGTTGTTGAGCGACTGTCTTTCTCTTGTGAAGTGTCTGTTCAGTTCCTTAGCCCATTTATGGATTGGGTTATTTGATTTTTGGGTGTTAAGTTTTTGAGTTCTTTATAAGAAAAAAACTTGCTATATTTTCTTGGTAGAAAAGAGGAAAGAAAGATTGTTGAAAAGGTTTGAGAGATTGTGACGTCTAAGGATCACTCTTTGGAACAGGAAAATTTGAGAATTTGCTTGAACATGATTATACTTTCTGCTCATTGGCAAGTATTGCTGGATCAAGAGAATGTTTCTCTTGATGCTCACACTGGAAACAGACTCATGAAGCACGGGAATCAAGTTTTTCTTGAGTGCCTCGATAGTTACACCCTGGATTTATGCCCTTTGGTCCTAGTTTATCCCATAGAGTGAGTCAAAGATTTTCCACAGCGTGAAAAAATAACAGCAAGTTATATCCACGGGAATGCACGCACGGGACTAGTCCTGCACGGTGATTTCCTTTTTGTCCAGGGCTCCATCTCCATCATGAAGAAACAGAAAGCAGAGTTTGCAGAGGTAGAGGATGCAGCTGTATTGATGAGGTGCATCATAACCAAGATGGAAGGGTGCCAAGCTGTGAATTGGCAATGGACTCCTCTCACTGAAACTTGGACAAAGAGACCTGAAACTAGAACATTCTCTAACCGTAGGCAATATTAAGTGGCAAATTGCTAGAGTTGAAATCTGAAATGTCCCTCAAAGGTACATGGGTGAAAGGGTTGGTTTCCAGTTTAATGCTATTGCAAGGTGGTGGTTCCTTTAAGGGGTGGAGCCTAGTGAGAGGTCTTTATGTCTTTGGGGGTGTGGCCTTGAAGGGGCGGTCCTATCTCGGGACCTCAGCTCCCTCTGGCTTTCATTTGCTTTCTGGCCACTAGGGGCGCAGTTTCCCCTCTGCCATGGGCTCCTGCCCACCATCCTGCCCAGTTGCTCCACAGGCAAATGCGCAACAGGGTCAACTGACCATGAAGTGCAACCTCTAAAACTTGGAGCCAAAATAAGCATCCTCTCCTTATGCATAGATGAGCGCAGATGTTTTTTACGCCAACGGAAAGCTGACTGGCACATGAGCAAATGATAGTTGGATTGTTTTCATCCACAGAGACGTGACTGGATAAGCTAAATTCTCTCCGTAAATCCGACTTGGCTGATTTAATATATTTTCTTCAGCACGGCAAAGGTTTGGAGACCCGTGGTTTCTGTGCAGGACGTCGCTGAAACGGGAACTTTCTCTTCATTCTCCATTTTCTTCCAGTCTCTCCACCAGCAGAGGTGTTCCTCGTGGTGGCTGTAATGTCATTAAATGTCGTGGTGGAGACACGGAATCCAGTTACAGATGGAAATGGGCTCGTCCAGTGCATTTTCCCACGTTATCCATTGATTTTCAAGTTTGCCTTCTGGGTAGACAGAGAATGACATGCTCAGATTCCTGAGCCCTTGGCGGAAAACTCAGTCTGGCTTCGACAGCCTTGGCCCCGTTCCAGGGGCTAAAATGAGCTCCTGCTCGTCTCTCTGGTTGGGCTTCCTGTTCTCGTTCAGTTCCTGCCCTGAACTGCTGAGTGGTTTTGCTGGGCTCCGTGAAACGGGCTGTGGTTTTGCTGGGCTCCGTGAAACGGGCCGTGCCTGTCAGCTGTGGGTGAAGCGATTCCCGTATTCCTTGGTAGCTACAGCACCTTGTGATCCTCCTGGATGTAGAATGCAATTAAACTGGGGTCATTCCCCTGAGGAGGATCCCCCTCCATCCTTCCAGTGGGTCATGGCGTTCTGATCCCCCAACCCCAAAGTCAAGCACCCGAACTAGGCGGTAGATCAGCTTATCCTAAGGAAGACGTGCCTTTGATATTTCACCTGGTGACAGATGGAAAAACCAGGTAGGCGTCTGACATCTACGCTGCCATCCCAGCTTAATTGGGAACAAAGATGAAATCAGTATATTTTAGGGAAAGGTTAATTCATTGATTGATTAATTTATATTTTTACCCTTTTCCTGAGTCTGGGAGGGAGAAAACAAAATAATCCAATTGGGAAAGCAGTTTTCACCCTACATGGTGGTTTAGAAGTGAGGTGTCCCCCAAGCTCATGAGTGAGACGGTGCAAGAAGATGCAAATTTAAAATGATTGGTTTTTGAAAGGTGTGACCTAGTCAGTGGATTAATCCACTTGAGTGAATTATCTGGGTGGTGACTGTGGGCAGGTAGGGTGTGGCTGGAGGAGCTGGGTCACTGGGAACCTGCCTTGGGGACTATATCCTGTCCCTGGCTCCTTGGGGACTATATCCTGTCCCTGGCTCCTTGGGGACTATATCCTGTCCCTGGCCCCTTGGGGACTATATCCTGTCCCTGGCCCCTTGGGGACTATATCCTGTCCCTGGCTCCTTGGGGACTATATCCTGTCCCTGGCTCCTTGGGGACTATATCCTGTCCCTGGCTCCATGGAGACTATATCCTGTCCCTGGCTCCTTGGGGACTATATCCTGTCCCTGGCTCCTTGGGGACTATATCCTGTCCCTGGCCCCTTGGGGACTATATCCTGTCCCTGGCTCCTTGGGGACTATATCCTGTCCCTGGCTCCTTGGGGACTATATCCTGTCCCTGGCCCCTTGGGGACTATATCCTGTCCCTGGCCCCTTGGGGACTATATCCTGTCCCTGGCTCCTTAGGGTTTATATCTGGTGCCTGGTGAGCAGAGCTCTCTCTGCTTCCTGGTGCCACGTCCTGAGCTGCTCTCCTCCTCCAGGCCCTTCCGCCATTTTGTTCTGCCTCACCTTGGGCCAGAGCCATGGAGTTGGCCCACCATGGACTGAGCCTCTAAAACCAGGAGCCCCACATAATCTTTCCTTCCTGTAATGGCTCTTCTCAGGGCTGTTGGTCACCGCAGCACAAGAGCTGATAAAACAACAACTTTTTCTGTCTTTTTTGTGTGTTTTGGTTCATTTTTGTTTTGATGGAGAAAAGAAAAATGTGAATGTATAAAATTTAATCTTTTATTATCATCATCATCCTCATCACTGTTTATTGGTACAGGGATTGAATCCAGGGGAACTCAAACATTGAGCCACATCCCCAACCCTTTTTAAATTTTTATTTATTATTTTTTTTTGTATTTTGAGACAGGTTCTCGATAAATTGCTCAGGGCCTTGCTGAATTGCTGAGGCTGGCCTCCATCTTGCAATCCTCCTGCCTCAGCCTCCCGAGCCACTGGAATTATGAGTGTGTGCTACCAAGCCCAGTAAAAAATGTGGTTTTTGCTAGTGCTTTGTCTTTGAAACTAGTTTTTGAGGTTGCAACATCATCCTTTTTTTTATACTTATTTGTGTCTCAAGAATGATGGATGGATGGATTAATCCGTGCCTTTTGTGGAAATTAAAATGAGACTTCATAAGTATTTCCACCGTGAGTGGGTCTCAAAAATGCCAACACCATTTTATCAATTTAGAAATTTTACCCAACAGAACATTGAGCTCAAAAACTTAATCCAGCTGGGTGCGCTGGCCCAATCTGATAATCATAGCAGCTTGGGAGGCTGAGGCAGGAGGATCACAAGTTCAAGACCAGCCTCAGCCAGAGAGAGGCTCTAGGCAACTCAGTGAGACCCTGTCTCTAAATAAAATGCAAAATAGGGCTGGGGAGGTGGCTGAGGGACTGAGTGTCCCCGAGTTCAATCCCCGGTTAACCCTAAATCAAAGCCCTTAATCTGGTCAGTTGACTGAGCTCCCAGGGGCCAGCACTACGGCAGATCTGCCTCTCCAACGGCCTCTGAGATCTAACTGAGGACAGATTGAAGACCATCAAGATCTGGTGGACGCTGTGGCTCAAGCCTTACGTTGCCCTCTAAATATCTTTACCAAGTCCACAAACATCTCGCAGCCCCTGTGGTTCCGAGGGAACTTTCACAGGGCAACCTGGAGAACGGTCAAAATCGGGTCCACTGGACGGTAAAAGCTTCCCGTCTCCTCCGAGGTCATCACGAGGCCAAGAGCCCTGCTGGCTTGGGAGTCTCTGGATTCCCAGCGCATTCCCACGACTTTACGGTTTTCCCACTTATTTCCATTGGCATTGATCGCACAGAGTGCCTCTCAGAAAAGTCCTTTCCAACTGCGGCACAGAAACTCCCTTTTTTAGATGGAAACTGATCTCTCATGTGTAGAGACCGAGTCTCTCCGTGTGGCCCGGGCTGGTCTCTAACTCCCGGCTCTTGGGATGCGCTTGCTTCTAAAGGGCGACTCAGATCTCTGGGTTCCCCATTAACAAACTGCAGAGGTAGAGGGTCGAGTCTCCATGAAGCTGTCAATCATGGTCCTTCTGTTGCTTATTCACGCTGGGGTCTTAGCATTGCAACCGACAGTTTTGCAAAGGTTTATTCATCTCTGTTCTGCACCTGGGTACTGGTGCCCTAGGTCTAGAGTATCCTCCTTACCAAGTTTATATTTCAGTTCTTTGCAATCAGTTCCATAATACAGGAATTTAATAGCTCCAGAGTCCTGACTCTTCATAGTGCATGCGCAGTTTGCATATTACATATCAATGTGCAAAAACGCTTCACATAGATACGAATGATCTGTTGTATTAATATGTGTAGATTTAGAGCCACTCCCAGCTTCTCAGAATCTGCAAACGTTTTTTAAACAGGATATTTTGAACCTTATTTAAAAACGTCCAGCTCTTGGTGTGTTTGAATGTGTTCTTTGCCCTAACGAGGTCGACCATGTCCAATAAATGGCTTAAAAGCCCAAAGAGTCACTCACCCTGGGCAAATCACGATTTAATCATGTTCCATTTTAATCGGGAACTCCTATTGACTTTTATTAACTTGCAAACTCCTGCAGCAAATGAGATACAAGTCTGCATTTCAGGGGACTATTCGCGGGTTGGATTTGAATAGGAAAGCATGCTTGATTAAACATTTGAAAGGATCTGCAAAAATTCCTTTATCAGCTGTGTGTGGTGGCTCATGCCTGTCATCCCAGCGGCGGGGGAGGCTGAGGCAGGAGGATCACGAGTTCAAAGCCAGCCTCAACCAAAGGGAGGCCCTAAGCAACTCAGGGAGACCCTGTCTCTAAATAAAATGCAAAGTAGGGCTGGGCAGGTGGCTCAGGGGTGCAGTGCCCCTGAGTTCAATCCCTGGTACCTCTGCCTACTCCCCAAAAAAGATCTTTTTTTACAATAACTTTAACTCTCTCTCTTTCTCTCTTTTAAAATGTTGGGTGGTTCTTTTTGGTCAATTTCCATTTTATTCACACTTTCCACTTTTTCTAATGTGTGCATTCTTTTTCTCATCTTTTTTACATATTTCGAACGAATATAGACTCTTGTCCCTCCAATCCCCAGGCAAACTTTTGAAACCTAACTCTTTGAACCCTAAAGGTAACAGAAGTGTGATTTCCAATATGTAATCCTTTTGGATAACATTTTTAATATGATTCTCCTTTTCCACGTCCCCCTGAATTTTATGAGAATTCTCTAAAAGGTTTCTTCTTTATTTTGTCGTGGTTTTAGATTTCAGGTTTTTAGATGGAGTGCCATTATTTCTTGAAGGCAAATCTGCAGGAGTCTGACATGCCGTCTGGCTCTGTGGATCCGGCACTGTGACACATTGCCTGAGTACCGGACTTGAACGCTCGGGGAACTGAGATGCACTTTAACAAAACCCACAGTGATACACACGGCTTCCCATCCAGATCCTCGTGAAGGTGTTGAAACTGACAATAACCTCATACTTCCGGGCACTGACCCGGGCTGGGGTCTCCGGAAGTTCCAGCGAATCCCAGCGCCCTGTGGAATCTGTAGTTGGATCTGAGATGGATGCGTGGATATAAAAAAAAAAAAAAATCAACATACACAGTGAAATGCAGACGGAGACGGATTCTCGAACGCACTGCAAAGTGCTCATCGCACGAGTGTCGTCTAAAACCCCTTTGCCGGTTTATAAAAGGGCCATAAAATCTAGACGGTCGGGAACGACGTTCCCAGTCTGAAATCACCCCTCTGTTGTTCACGACTTCTGTGGATTTGGGCGCCGTCAAAAGTGTATCCCAAGTTGCCTCGTCAAAATGATACTGTTGCATTTTTTTTAAAAGCAAAAGTGCAAAGTTTCATTCCCTTTTGGAAAACATGCAATATATGTCCAGGTGTGTATCAACCGGTTTTCAACTGTCTACTGAGAAAACAGGTCCCGCGGGAGGAACTCAGTCGCTACATGGTTGTGGCAGAACCAGGATCTGAACAGAAAAGCCAGGTTCTCGAAGAGCAGCAGGAACAGGCAGGGCTTAGCCTTAGATCTGCAAGGAGCCAAATCCACTATTTTATTTGATTATTTGATTCATTTTTTTTGGTACCAGACATTGACCCCGGGGTGCCTAACCACTGGGCCTCATCCCCAGACCTTTTTATATTTGGTTTTGAGGCAGAGTCTTGCTGAGTGACTCAGGTTCTCGCTCCATTGCTGAGGCTGGCCTCCAACTTGCCATCCTCCTGCCTCAGCCTCCCGAGCCTCACCTTCTAACCGAGGAGGGACTGTGTGTGCATATATTTGCCGAGTTACAAAAGCAGGCACTATTTTTCTTTGCCTCAAATATCTGACAGCCTTGGAGTCAGAGCTTCTCACACATTTGGAGCATCTCGGGATAGTCTTGGTTTTTATCTAGCTTCCCTCTCTTCTGCACACGGATTTAAGCAATGCCTGCTCCACACCGTACGGCACATTAAACCCATCAAACATACTGACAATACCTTTTTGTGAAATTTAAATATTAAATATCTTTAAAAAAGAGCTGGTCAGCCCTGGTATGTACATGGAAAAAAATAAATAAATAAATTCTTTGTATAACCTGCCGGTTTCCTGTACCAAGTCCCTGGAAAATTTAGCATCTTGCTGGATGAATGGAGTTGATTCTTTGGAATTCAGAAATAGTCACCTAACATGGGATGCATTTGAGGTGAGCGCACTTTACATTTTAAATTATTAACGTGAGACACTTCTCATCGACTCGTAAAAGTTGGATTCAGTGCTGACTGCAGAGTGATTTTACGGCTGTTTTTCTTAACATTGCAGCATATGGTCGTTCAGACCAGGTGGCAGAAGGTATTCTTCATTCTTTAATGTGTCTACCAAGATATTATGTGCACTGTGGTCTGAATTTTGCTCCAAAGCAGCTGTATTTTATATATATATATATATTTTTTTTTTTTTCTTTTTCTCTCTTTTTCCATTGATCCGGGAGGAGGAGGTTGGTCTTGATTTCAATCTGGCTTTAATTGCTTCTCTGGTAAACTTTATTTTCTTGAGGCGATTAGTTGAATTCATGCAAGAAGCTGGAAAGGCGAGGTTGACAATGGGGTGTAATTCCAGTGATTCTGGAGGCTGAGGCAAGAGGATCAAAGTAGGAGGCCAGCCTCGGTAACTTAGTGAGGCCCTGTAAGCAACTTGCTGAGACCCTGTCTCAATATAATATGTAAATAAATAAGCAAATACAAAATGGAACGGACGGGGGACGTGACTCTGTGGTTAAGCACCCCTGGGTTCAATTCCTGCTACAAAACAAACAAACAAACAAACAAAAATGGACATCGTTCCTTGAGTGAGTGCTTCAAAACTTAACGGAAAGTACTAATCACAAAAGCAAACAAGGAGACTTTAAATTACATTAAAATTGAGAATTGTGAAACGCAATAGATCACCAAGCAAAGGAAAAAGTAGCCAAAAACTCCAAAAAGTTATTGGAAACATTTAAAAAATCATGTATTACCCATCAAAGGCTCACAAAATTAAAATATTTGGGAAAGGTCTCACATTATTGGCATTTTTTAGTTTTTCTTTGTGATGCCTTTCCTAACTTCAGCTTATATATTTACATTTTAAATACCGATTCCATGATTTTAGGCTTCTCCTTTTCTCCCTAGAATAAAAATCCGACTCTATAGTGAGAGAATGAGATTTAGTTTTTATTTGTTTGTATTTTTAAACTCTAGTGGAAATAAGCAAATCATTTTTAGGTTTTGTTTTCTGTAAATGGTTTTTACTGTGTTTGGAAAACGTACCCAGGTACCGTTGTACTTGCCTGCCATCTCAGTCATTTAGGAGGC
Organism: Sciurus carolinensis; assembly: GCF_902686445.1. Classification (NCBI taxonomy): domain Eukaryota; kingdom Metazoa; phylum Chordata; class Mammalia; order Rodentia; family Sciuridae; genus Sciurus; species Sciurus carolinensis. The sequence continues at coordinate 2,389,117 of NC_062232.1, forward strand.
TCAGGCAGGAGGATTTCAAGTTTGAGGCCAGCCTCAGGCGTGCAAAAGAAAACAGGCTGGGGATATAACACCATATGAAAAATGGAAAGAGCTAGGATGCAGCTCGGAACATCCCCGGGTTCCATTCCTATCTCTCTCGCTCTCACACACACACACCCTGAATATAAGTTTCTTTCGCATTTTATTGATGAATTGTAAAAATAAAAGTAGCAAAGTTCCCTCCCTATCTCCAGCAGACGGATGTGTCAATCAAAACCCGATGAGCCCCATAGAATTTCCATGAAGCCCGAAGCTTCCTAAAATCTCACTGTCCACAGACGTGGGCAGCCGGTCTCCCGGGTCCTCGGGTCTCTGTCTGGACGGGTGCTTCCACCAAGCTCCGGGTCTGCTCTGCAAAATCGGGGAGACTGCGTGCACCCGAGATGCTGCTGGCTCTCGGTGTGTGGGTGGTCCTCTCTGCAGAGACTCCTGTCTCTGTCCTGCTGCAGGGCTTCTCAGCGTCTCTGGCTGGGTGGCTGCGTTTGCAGAGACTCCTGTCTCTGTCCTGCTGCAGGGCTTCTCAGCGTCTCTGGCTGGGCGGCTGCGTTTGCAGAGGTTCCTGGCTTCCTGGGCACAGGGTTCCACGTCGGAATCGCCCAGGGCCATGGGTCCTTTGGGTGAAATTCCAAGAGGTGCGACCCACACTGCTTGTTGATCCCCTTGCACAAGTAAAAAAGCACCTTTTATCCCCACGTCGCCGAGATGAAAGACTGCAGCGTCCCCGGGCTGAGATCAGGGAGAAACGCGTCCCCTGAAGCTCTGAGGATCCTTTCGGTGATCGGGATCAGAAAATCAGGATTTGCTTTCATTTCCTGCTCAAAGAAAGAACAAAAAAAGGGACATTTTTCTTTTTTTCTTCCTCGTCAGCCTCCTTGGTGGTGAGCGTTGTCTGAAATGACCGCTGCTTCTTGCTTTTCCACCTCAGTGCAGCTAACGGAAGGGGGTTTCCTGGGAGGAACTTGCATAAAGACTGTGGCAGGAATCAGTGAAAGGACAATGTGACCTTCCACCCGGGCTGAGTGTCGCGCAGAACTGCAGCAATGGGCAGGGACACCGGGTTCCTGGGGACCTACTCAAAAGGCCGTGGCTTCATGTATTATTTATCACCAGGTCCCTTTTTGAGCTGTTTGACTTGACTTGCTCACATTTCAAATTCATGCACTTAAAATCCACTGACATAAAACTGATATATGAACTTATCTACATGAACTAAATGATACATAGAAATCATATAAAACTATACATGCTTTTATATAAGTAAATTAATATATATTCAACATATCATTATAATAAATTATATAAAATTTCATACAAAATTATAGCTGTAATTTTGTATGTAATTATATATAAATATCTTCAATTATATATATAATTTTATATATATTTATTTATATATGAATATGTCTATAAGTATATCTGTATGAATATACACATAATTATATATTTATAAAATATATGATTACATAAATATATACATATATAATTACATGCATAAAATAAATGTAAATATATATACAGAATTATATATTTATATAATATAGAATTATATAAAAATATACTTATATAATTATATGCATATATACTTATAATTATATGCATAAAATAAATATAAATGTATATACAGAATTATATATTTATATGTGATATATAATTATATAATTAATATAATATATATTTATAAATATATAATCTATATGAATCATAAGTATGATTTATATTATATGTAATTATATGTAAGATAAAATTATCTATGAACTTATAAATAATAAATTTATATATAATATATAAAGATATATACATCTACTATGTATAAATTTATATACAAATATATAAACACATATATTTAATTAAACAAGGGTTTATGTAAAGTATGCATTATGTCCAGGACTCTTATAGACATACAGTAGTGATACAATGTGTCTTTTCTTTTAAAATTTATTTCCTAATTTTTTAATTCTAATTAGTTGTCCATAACAGCAGAATGCATTTATAAAGTTTGGAAGATCATACATAAATGGAATGTAGTTTCTCATTTTTCTGATTGTACATATTGTGGTATCACATATTTTATATGAATGGATATATCCGTATATGAATTCATATACAATTTTTAAATAAATGCATATATCTGTATATGAATCTATGTACGATTTCTATATAAATGCATATATCTGTATATGGATCTATGTACGATTTCTATATAAATGCATGTATCTGTATATGAATCTATGTACGATTTCTATATATCTGTATATGAATCTATGTACGGTTTCTATATAAATGCATATATCTGTATATGAATCTATGTACGGTTTCTATATAAATGCATATATCTGTATATGAATCTATGTACGGTTTCTATATAAATGCATGTATCTGTATATAAATCTATGCACGGTTTCTATATAAATGCATGTATCTGTATATGAATCTATGCACGGTTTCTATATAAATGCATGTATCTGTATATAAATCTATGCACGGTTTCTATATAAATGCATGTATCTGTATATGAATCTATGCACGGTTTCTATATAAATGCATATATCTGTATATAAATCTATGCACGGTTTCTATATAAATGCATGTATCTGTATATGAATCTATGCACGGTTTCTATATAAATGCATGTATCTGTATATGAATCTATGTACGATTTCTATATATCTGTATATGAATCTATGTACAGTTTCTATATGAATGCATATATCTGTATATGAATCTATGTATGGTTTGAATATAAATGCATATATCTGTATATGAATCTATGCACGATTTCTATATAAATGCATGTATCTGTATATGAATCTATGCACGGTTTCTATATAAATGCATATATCTGTATATGAATCTATGTATGATTTCTATATAAATGTATATATCTGTATATGGATCTATGTACAATTTCTATTTAAATGCATATATCTGTATATGGATCTATGTACGATTTCTATATAAATGCATGCATCTGTATATAAATCTATGCACGGTTTCTATATAAATGCATGTATCTGTATATGAATCTATGTACGATTTCTATATATCTGTATATGAATCTATGTACAGTTTCTATATGAATGCATATATCTGTATATGAATCTATGCACGATTTCTATATAAATGCATGTATCTGTATATGAATCTATGCACGGTTTCTATATATCTGTATATGAATCTATGTACAGTTTCTATATGAATGCATATATCTGTATATGAATCTATGTACGGTTTCTATATAAATGCATGTATCTGTATATGAATCTATGCACGGTTTCTATATAAATGCATGTATCTGTATATGAATCTATGTACGGTTTCTATATATCTGTATATGAATCTATGTACAGTTTCTATATGAATGCATATATCTGTATATGAATCTATGTACGGTTTCTATATAAATGCATGTATCTGTATATGAATCTATGCACGGTTTCTATATAAATGCATGTATCTGTATATGAATCTATGTACGATTTCTATATATCTGTATATGAATCTATGTACAGTTTCTATATGAATGCATATATCTGTATATGAATCTATGTACGGTTTCTATATAAATGCATATATCTGTATATGAATCTATGTATGATTTCTATATAAATGCATGTATCTGTATATGAATCTATGTACGGTTTCTATATAAATGCATATATCTGTATATGAATCTATGCACGATTTCTATATAAATGCATGTATCTGTATATGAATCTATGCACGGTTTCTATATAAATGCATATATCTGTATATGAATCTATGCACGATTTCTATATAAATGCATGTATCTGTATATGAATCTATGCACGGTTTCTATATAAATGCATATATCTGTATATGAATCTATGTATGATTTCTATATAAATGTATATATCTGTATATGGATCTATGTACAATTTCTATTTAAATGCATATATCTGTATATGGATCTATGTATGATTTCTATATAAATGCATATATCTGTATATGAATCTATGTACGATTTCTATATATCTGTATATGAATCTATGTACGGTTTCTATATAAGTGCATATATCTGTACATGAATCTATGTACGGTTTCTATATAAATGCATATATCTGTATATGAATCTATGTACGGTTTCTATATAAGTGCATATATCTGTATATGAATCTATGTACGGTTTCTATATAAATGCATATATCTGTATATGAATCTATGTATGATTTCTATATAAATGCATATATCTGTATATGGATCGATGTACGATTTCTATATAAATGCATATATCTGTATATGAATCTATGCACGGTTTCTATATAAATGCATGTATCTGTATATGGATCTATGTATGATTTCTATATAAATGCATATATCTGTATATGAATCTATGTATGATTTCTATATAAATGTATATATCTGTATATGGATCTATGTACAATTTCTATTTAAATGCATATATCTGTATATGAATCTATGCACGGTTTCTATATAAATGCATGTATCTGTATATGGATCTATGTATGATTTCTATTTAAATGCATATATCTGTATATGAATCTATGCACGGTTTCTATATAAATGCATGTATCTGTATATGGATCTATGTACGATTTCTATTTAAATGCATATATCTGTATATGGATCTATGTATGATTTCTATATAAATGCATATATCTGTATATGAATCTATGTATGATTTCTATATAAATGCATATATCTGTATATGGATCTATGTACAATTTCTATTTAAATGCATATATCTGTATATGGATCTATGTATGATTTCTATATAAATGTATATATCTGTATATGGATCTATGCATGGTTTCTATATAAATGCATGTATCTGTATATGAATCTATGCATGGTTTCTATATAAATGCATGTATCTGTATATGAATCTATGTATGATTTCTATATAAATGCATGTATCTGTATATGAATCTATGCACGGTTTCTATATAAATGCATGTATCTGTATATGAATCTATGTATGATTTCTATATAAATGCATATATCTGTATATGGATCTATGTACAATTTCTATTTAAATGCATATATCTGTATATGGATCTATGTACAATTTCTATATAAATGCATATATCTATATATGGATCTATGTACAATTTCTATTTAAATGCATATATCTGTATATGAATCTATGTATGATTTCTATATAAATGCATGTATCTGTATATGAATCTATATTCGATTTTATATAAATGCATGTATCTGTATATGAATGCATATACGACTTTTATATAAATGCATATATTTGTATATAAATTCTTGCACATGAATAAATTTGTATCTATTTGCACACAAAGCATATTTTTGCATATAAAAGTCTACACGTCCTACGTGCGTGCTTATCACACCAGGACGGTTTTATTCACGCCTTTTGCGCATATCCAGCAAACGGGGCGTGGCCTGTCCGGCACCGCCGACAGCGCCCCTGTCCAGAACTTGGGCTCATGCAGGTCGCTGGCAGCCCTTTCGCAATACCCAGTGAACGGCCGTCCGCTTGTCACTGATGCTCCGTGACCGGTCTTCAGTGACAGCGTTGGACGGCGACAGAGTCCCCAGGCCGGTGCACGGACAGGATGTGAATTCAGTGAGTGGCAACAGGGTCCTTAGCCACAACTGCTCGGTGATGCCTTCTTCAAGTGCTGGGAGGTGCTCGGGGTCCCCTTGAAGTCCGTCTCCCTGCCCCACCCCTGTCTGTCACTCTCGGGAGCCCCTCCCTACGCCCCTTCTTGACAGAACCACTCAGACTTCTTCCTGCCTCCTTTTCCTGCCTGCATACTGCTCCCGTATCCGGGCCCGCCTCCTGCGCCCCTCCCTTTGAACCCTTGGCAACACTGGGTCCCCAGTGCTGCCTCCCCCTCCCCTTAACTGGCCCTGAACCTTCAGGGGTTGCTGGGCAACCTCGGTGCAGAGCTTGCCACCGGCTGCTTTCCAGGTCTCTGCAGCCCCATTTCTCCCCTTTAACGTAGGACGGCGTTTGCAGTCCGGCGTCCGTTTCCTCTACTGCGGATCCCTCCCCAGGCCCGCGGCTCAGGGGCCCGCATTTCTTGCACACGCAGCTGCGGCCACCCATTCCTGGGTGCCCTGGGTGCATGTCCCCGTGCGGCTGAATAAACACAATAATTACCAAAGTCGGGGGCCAGATTTGCAAATGGCGTGTTTTCCTGCATTTCTGGGTTTGAGAAAAGCCAAAAGAAAATAACCAGCGCAGGATCCGTTCTGTCCAAAAGCGTCAACGTCCGCTAACCTCTCAGGCCGCTGTTCTGCACAGTGCTGGGCTTGGGGGAGCGTCGTGCCTGGTTAGCAGCTCACCTTAAAAACGCACAGAGGGTCTGAGTGGACCACGGTGATTACGGAAACTCCTGCGCGCTTCTTTTCTTGTCGTTTTCCTTTCTTTTTTCGTTTTATTTGTTGGTACTGGGGATTGAACCCAGGGGTGCTTAACCGGTGAGCCACCTCCCCAGGCCTTTGTGTATTTCATTTAGAGACAAGGTCTCCCTGAATTGCTTAGGACCTCGCTAAGTTGCTGAGGCTAGCCTCCAGCTTGGGATCCTCCTGCCTCAGCTTCCTGAAAGCCAGGATCATATCCTGCTCTCCACCACAACCGGGACTCCTCAGGACTTCTTACCGCCAGTATCACGCATTCTTGGGTTGAACTCGGGCCATTTTTTAAAAGCGTTCTTGGTCTTGCTACTCAGACCTCCTCAGGTTTGTCACTTGCAACCTTCCTGAGCACCTCTTGACTTCATGCAGCGGTTCTGCTTCAGCTGAGCACTTGGGGATGTGAGAGGTGAACCCCGTTCATCCCCACGTCCATCCAGGGTAAATTTGGTCTCTGTCAGGGGCCTTGCAGAAATACGACCCATCTTTCTCTGGATTTCGAATCCCTCTTTTTCTCAAATGCTTCTCCTCTCTCTCTCTTTTTTCCGAGTCCACTCCTGGAGTTTACTGAATCCAAAATGTGCACTACCAGTCACCAAAGGAAACCGCCCCACTGTGATTTAATACTCAACACCGCAGGAGCAGATCACGTTACCTTCTTTCCTTTCTCAAAGACATTTGATGCCCACGCGGGTGTCTTTCACAAAATAGGAACTAGAAAGAAGAATCTCGCATCCAAAGCAGAATTCAGGTGGTAAAAACCCTTTCTTCACTAGTCTCTTCTTCTACCTGAGGACCTGGCCTTGGAAAATAACGAAAATATGGAGAGGAAGACACTTTTAGAATTACATAAGCATTAAAAAGTAAGCAAATGTCTATTGAAGTGTATTTATTTCCCTATGTAAAATTCCTTTATGGGAGGACACGGTGGTGCACACCTGTAATCTCAGCCACTCAGGAGGCTGAGGCAGGAGGATCACAAGTTGGAGGCCAGCCTCAGAAGCTTAGCAAAACCCTGAGCAACTCAGCAAGACCCTGATTCAAAATAAAAAATAAAAAGGGCTCAGTGGTTAAGGGCCCCTGGGTTCAGTTCAATCTCTGGTACCAAAAAGAAAAAAAGAAAAAAAAAGAAAATTCTTGGATTCAATCCCTGGTACCATAAAAAAATAAAAAAGAAAGAAAATTCTTTTCCTAATGATTTAAGAAAAGAGGACTGTAAAATAGCACACAGGAACAATAAATAACGTCTCACTAGCACCTCCATCTCCACGTCTTTACCACTGCAAGCTCTTTGCAATTCTACCCTTTCCCCGAGCATTCTCTCTATAAATGCACAATAAAACTCCGCGTAGTATTTCTGGGGTCAAAAATTCTCTCAGGAACTGAGAAACCGAAATGACTTTGATGTCGCCCACACGATTTGTTTAAAAAGAGATTGACTTGTAGGTTTCAATCAAAACGTTTCCAGGGAAACATCTCAGTCCCGCCTCCTAAATCATTCCTCTGATTTTTTTTTTCCGCCAAATTGAATGCTCCTTTATTTTTACACACATAGTTTCTCTGCAGCAAAAGTGTTTTTACTTTATCTTGTTTTCCATGACCGAGCTGTGATTCAACCTGCCAGCGCCAAATTCGAGGGGCTCTGATTATCTTCTAATAAAATCCACGGGTCTTTGGAGTCCACGGTCAGGGCCAGTTACCTACCCTGGTCCCGCTGGTTAAGCGCCCGCAGAATCACCCCGGAGATTCAGGGGTTTCCACCGGCTGTTACTGTTTAGTGATGCTTCGGAGTCTTTTTTAAAAATTGCTTTTATTTGCTCCCACTGGTTGGACAAGACAGGAGAATGCGGGTGTCCGTTCTGCCGCCCGTGATGGATGGCGCCTGCGGCTTCGCGTGCTGACCGGTGGAACTGCACGCAGTCAGCAAACACGGCCCGATGGCTTTGCAGGGATGTTGGTCTAAACGAAATCAGACGATGTCCTCTGGATCCGGAGGTGAGAAAATGTCACCACCGTGCACAGGAGAGGAGGTACAGCGTCCTCCAAGGAGATCGCGGGTTACTGGCCGATAAATACGACGTCTTTCTTAACGATTCCATGCAAACCCCAGCCGGTTCATCTCGAGGGGTTTGGGGACCATTTCCGGGTGTTGGAAAGATATCACTTCTCCTGATTGGCGATGTATGAGGGTTTCAGTTTCCATGGAGCTAATTTCCCGATCCGAGATGCCCAATGCTCATGTGAGCAGCGTCCACCAAGGAAAAAGCATTTGGTCATTAAGGATTTCTTAGCAGCTCATTCTGCAGGGGTTTGAGATGCACAGATGATTGACAGATGGCAGATGATGGAGGGGAAACCGCGATGGATAAGTACGGAGGGAGGATGTGTTCGTCTCTCTGTATTCGGATTTTGTGGATCTCTATGTGGAGATTCAGACGACAGGGGAGGTGGACGATATGAAGGTGTAGAAAGCGGGGTTCTCTCTATAACGGAGGATGATAGGAATTCCTGAATAGATCTGCAGAAGAGGATCCACGGAGGACGATGGGTCAGGATAATTAGACGAGAGTCGACAGACACAGACGTGGAAAGATGGAAAAGCTACAGTTCACGATGGGAGACGTGAATCTACCTGTGGCCACGTAGGCAGAGGACGGGGATGGACATC